>NC_134870.1:1426123-1571123 GCF_049852395.1 Peromyscus maniculatus bairdii
AGAGGTGTGGGTAGGAAAGGGGGCAGGGTAAGTCTGGGTACTTTGACTATTAAAGAGAATTTCACCTGCTTTGTTTTACTTTTTCCCCAGTTGCAGGAAGAGGTCGAGGCCGAGGTAGAGGAAGAGGACGTGGTCGCGGCAGAGGAAGAGGGGGTCCTAGGCGATAATGTCTTTCGAGATTACTGTTTCAAAGTGATAAGGAATTGGGGGATAGTTTTTGTACAGGTTTTGTTTGTTTGTCAATTTTTAATAAACGTTAAGTGTGGGGATGGAGTTTTCTGTTGATTATCAAATCAAAGTTTCAGTGTCTCTTATGTACGCAACAGAGTATATTCAGTTCCTGGCATCAGTCACATGAAACATGAAAAAGGACCTATTGTGAAAGTGGTATACAAATTTCAAGGCTGAAGCTGAAGATTGTGTAAGAGACAGGTCAGGTAATCCCAGCCCTTACTATCAATTTGATGCCCATCCAAAAATGGTCTTAGCAATATTTTAGCTAACTGGGTAAATTCAAGTACTTACTCCACAATTGACATGCTTATTTTGTTTATAGGGGGATAAAATTATACATCTGATCCATGATCAGATGGCTTTATCAAAACTGATTGAATAAAAAGGAAAATGTGTGAGATCAATGATTAATACTTTATGTAGATACTCTTGTTTTATATTTATGTGTATGAGTGTTTTGTTGAAATGTATGAATGTGTAGCACATTTGTGCTTGGTGTTGGAGGTCAGAAAAGATTGTTACATCTGAAACTGGAGTTAGTTGTGCATATGGGTACTGGGAACTGAGCCCTTCTCCAGCTTCTGGTCTTTGAGACAGGATTTCATAGTCCAGATTGACCTCAAACTAATCCTTCTGTCTCAATTTCCTGAAGCTAGCATTTTAGGCATGTACCATCGAGTGTGAATATCTTTTTAATAGTAAATTGTGTGCTGTCATGTAACCCCCCCCCCCCCCCCCTGGATTCCACACTAGGGAATTCAACTGTAGGTCTCTAGTCTAGGGGGATTACTGAACAGGTAAGGACACTTGGTACTCTTCCAGAGGACCCAAATTCAGCATCTAGCACCCTCATTGGGTGATTTGCAGCTGTCTGTAACTTCAGCTCTAAGGGATCTGATACTCTTCTGCTTTTAGCAACCACACATACATTTTTAAAAAATGTGTTTTGTGGTGGCACAGGTCTGTGTTCTCAGTACTCAAGAGGCAGAGATAGGAGTTCAAGGTCATCTGCTATAGCAAGTTCAAAGCCAAGCTAGTCTCATATATTGAAATATGCATTGTATTGCACATGATGAGTAGACTATGTAGCTCGGTGATAAATCAAGTGATTAATATACATAAGGAGTCAGTACTAAGCACAAAAAGTACATGAGAGATGTAAATATCCACAGGTCTTGATATCTGCAAAGGATTCTAGGAACCAGTCCAAAGGTCAAATGTGTATTAAAATTCAGCTAGCAACATAAAAACAAAAACCCCATGTAGCTGAAGTTTTCCTGGTCCCAACCGGCTCCCACGGTTCTGCAGCCCCTCAGTCCCTCAGACCCAAATGAACACACAGAGGCTTAATATTAATTAAAACTGCTCGGCCATTAGCTCAGGCTTACTACTGACTAGCTCTTACACTTAGACTCAGCCCATTTCTGTTCATCTATATATTGCCATGTCATCTGTGGCTTTACTTGTGTGCCATTTCATGCTGCTCCCTGGGTGGCAGGCTGATGTCTCCTGACTCAGCCTTCCACTTCCCAGGATTCTCTCCGCTTGTCCTGCCTATACTTTCTGCCTGGCTACTGGCCAGTCAGTGTTTTATTTATCAGTCAGAGCAACACATTCACAGCATACAGAGCGATATCACCCATCACCCCTATGTATATTTCCCCCCATCTTTTGTTTTCTTTTTGTTTTACTCCAGTTGCCTCTAACCTGCATAGTGGGTTACAGAAATGTGTAAGCATACCCAACTGTCATTTTTCTAAATTAAGACACCAGGGGAAGGTGGAGATGTAAGAGGTAAAGCACTTGCCTGGAGTGAGCAAAATGCTGGGTTCACTGTCTCACAAAATAGCAGCGAGGTGGGATTTTAAGTCAAGATAATTTTTAAACTGTTTTGTTTTGAAAGTTTTAGTGTCAGCTGGGAGGTGGTGGCACACACCTTCAATCCCAGCACTTGGGAGACAGAGGCAGGTAGATTTCTAGTTCGAGGCCATCCTGGTTTACAGAGTTACAGAGTGAGTTCCAGGACATCCAGAGCTACACCGAGAAACCCTATTTTGAAAAACATAAACAGCAACAAAAGTTTTTGTGTTTGGAATATTTGCAATATGCTAAAGACAGTTTAATAGGACAAGCCACGATGGGTACTTGGTGAGCTTATTCCACTATAGGCTATCATTTTGTTATTATTTATTTATTTTTGGAGACAAGGTTTCTCTGTGTAGCCCTAGCTTTCCTGGAACTCGATTTGTAGACCAGGCTGGACTTGAACTCAGAGCTCCACCTGCCTCTGCCTCTCAAGTGATGGGCTTAAAGGCATGTGCCACCGCCACTAACTATAAAAATGTTTTAAATGTGTGAGGAAAATTTTTAAACTGGCTTAAATTCTGCAACATAATTAAAAAATGGATTCGTTTTTTTTTTTTTTTTTTTTTGGTTTTGGTTTTTGTTTTTTTGAGACATGGTTTCTCTGTGTTGATTTGGAGACTGTCCTGGGACTTGCTCTGTAGATCAGGCTGGCCTCGAACTCAGTGAGAGCCCACTGCCTCTGCTTCCCAAGTGCTGGAATTAAATAAAGGTGTATGCCACCACTGCCCGGCTGGATTGAATTTTTAACTCATTGTCTTGCCCTACCCCCAAAATAAGCATGTAGGATCTTAGTTTTTCTTCATTTTGCACACATCTATTTAAGATTTTTTTTTAACTAAAATTTGTGTCTCGTGAGTGTGTGCACATATGGGAGTTTTTCGTTGGGACTGCCAGTCAGCTCTGTCCTGCCAGCCTGCTCCCAAATAACCACAAAGAGACTTATTATTCATTATAAATGCTCAGCCAATAGCTTAGGATTGTTACTAGCTAGCTCTTACAACTTAAACTAACCCATATTTCTTATCTACCCTCTACCACATGGCAGTACTTTCTTTTAACTCGGCATGTTCATCTTGCTTCTCTCTGCATCCCTTGACTCTCATGACTGCCCTTCTTACCAGCATCCTCTCTGCCCCAAAAATTCTGCCTAGCTATTAGCCATTCAGCTTTTTATTAAATCAATCCTAGTGGCAAATCTTCACAGCACACGTGTATGTGTGTGTGGATGTGGGAAGCTGATGCTGGCATCTGCTTCAGTCTCCACCCTGCTCACTGGGACAGGAAGGACCTCTTAGAACTAGCCTAACCCAGAGCTCACCAGTTCCTCTAGTCAAGCTAGCCTGCTTCAGAGTTCTAGAGTTACATGCAGGCAGTTACATGCAGGTCATCACACCTACCCAAACTTTACTTGGGTCCTGGGGATCCAAACTCCTGTCCTCACAAATGGTAAATGGTTTATCTACTGAGCCATCTCCCCAACCCGGAATCTACCTTTTAAAAGATTTGTTACAAGTGTGGATTCAAGGCCTAAGAGAAATATCAGAAAATCAGATTTCATAGAACCTTTCAAGTATTTCAATTATGGCTTAATATTGAAAAATGTAGCCAGGTGTGGCACACGCCTTTGATCCCAGCACTTGGGAGGCAGAGGCAGGTAGATCTCTCTGAGCTCGAGGCCAGCCTGGTCTATAGAGCAAGATCCAGGATAGCCAGGGCTACACAGAGAAACCCTATCTCAAAAAAAAAAAAAAAAAAGTAACATGGTCAGCAAACAAAACACCTTGACCACTGTACTAATACCTACACAAAACTTCTTTTTTATCTGAAAGGCACACAGGGCAGAACTACTTGTACCTCT
This sequence comes from Peromyscus maniculatus bairdii, assembly GCF_049852395.1. Taxonomy (NCBI): domain Eukaryota; kingdom Metazoa; phylum Chordata; class Mammalia; order Rodentia; family Cricetidae; genus Peromyscus; species Peromyscus maniculatus. The sequence continues at coordinate 1,430,082 of NC_134870.1, forward strand.
TGGCCATTGGGTTGCCAACCAAAGTGCAAAACAAGTGTCTAAGTAGAGCATGTAAAGGACATTACACAGAACTAGCACTTCGTAAGCCTCAGCTAGGAAGGTGCAAGTCAGGTGACAGACTTCTCTCTGCACACTCTTGTGACTGACTGTAAGTATTCATTTTGGGGTTACAAATTTTAGCAAGCGGATTACTTGCAGAGCCTGTGGGTAATCAGCATTCGCCACAATTCATGTATTTTGGTAGAATTAAAGCTGAATACCTTGTGCAGTGGCAGGGAGCTGACGCAGCAGCATTGAAAAGGCACAGCAGACCGTCTCCAAAGCAAAAATGTTAAGTTGTACTTTCTAGGTGATGGATGTGAGCTCAGTGGTAGAGCATTTGCCAGACATGCACAAGCCCTGGGTTCCAGTCCGACACCAAGAAAAGAAATAAAAACTATAGAAAGTTGCCTATCTCAAAATGGAAGTGGCAGCACACTCCTGTAATTGCAGCACTCTGGAAGCTGAGGAGCAAGGTTGCTGCTCGTGAGACGCTGGCCCGGCTTACACGTTTGATCCATAGAAGTATCAGTTTGTCAGGAGTCAGCTTAAGAGTCTCTGTGAAATATTTTAAAGCTGTGCTTGAACACTTCCCTACAGAAGTCAATGCTAATCTGAGTCCTTCTGCTCCAACAACATCATCTTTGACAATGACATTGGTGTTGCACAATTCCTGCCCAGGGGGAGAGAAAAGCCACATTTACCTTTCCCCTAACATCCAATGACAGACAAACTGGGCTCCACCAGAGTTCTCCGGAGACTCAATGAGCTTCTTGGGCTGTCTTACAGAGCATAGGTGAAGGGTTACTCACAGGGGTGTGGGCTCTCCTTCCCCAACCAGCTGCACCAGGAGAGCCTTACCTGGCAAGACTGAGCGTTTCCCCACAGCTGCATAGATGGAGCCAGGGCCTATAAACATGCTCTAGCCCCGCCCCCACCCCCAAGGCCACATGCAAAGTTACCAGTAGGTAGGAAGTGGTTGGATACTGGGGAGCGAGGCATGGAGTAGGCATGGGTGTGTACTAACAATCCCATCTGGGATGATCTTATGCAAAGGGACTTGACTGAAGGCCCCGGTATCAGTTTGTTGACAGAGCCGACAGTCACCACAGTGAGTGAGTGTGGGAGTAAGGAAGGAATGCTTGCTATGGTTCTGTTTGGTTGGTAAAATGTAATTGTATTGGGGGGAGGGGAGAGAGGGAGATGGAGAGGGAGGAGAGTCCACCTGCCTCTGCTTCCCAAATGCTGGAATTAAAGGCATGTGGTATGCTGGTAAATATTTAACACCAATGTTAACCAGTTTACAAACTCTTGAGATTTAAAAAAAAGTTTTTTATTTCTCTTTTTCTTTGTGTAGTTCCTTTAAGTTTTTTATTTTAGTGATTTTAGGGCTGGAGAGGAGCAGCACTTGCTCTTGCAGAGGGCCCCAGTTCAATTCCAGCACCCACAAGATGGCTCACAACCATCAGTAACTCCATTTCCAGGAGACCCAATCTTCTAACCTCCAGAGGCACCAGGCACACACATGGTATACATACATATGCAGACCACATGTTCATACACATAAAATGTGTATTTTACTAGTGCATATGGCGGCAGGGGCACTTGTCAGAGAACAATCTTGTGAGTCAGTGCTCACTGTCCACTTTTTCATGATTGTGAGGATCACACTCATGTCACCAGGTTTGTACAGCAGGCACTCTTACCCATGGGGCCATCTCTCCAGCCGCCCCCCCCCCCAAATTCTTGAAATTTTGACAGTTTTCTCTTGTACTCTCTCCTTCACCTGGAAATAAAGTTCTTTTTATGCTCTTGACACCGCTCACTGTGAGACTGCTGCATTTGCAGTAGACTGGAGTGGGGTGTCCACACAGGCCTTGACAGTGAGCGTGTGCAAACGGTTGAGTTCCCTCAGGGCCGTCATTCGTAGGCCTTTCTGACCAATACAGTTCAGCTTACAACTTCCCTCGCTCAGATTTCCTGAAGACAGAGGCTGTCTGTGGATAAACTAAACAGTCATGCTCTTAATTGCTTTTAAGTGGAGCTTTTACCTGCTCTGTTCTCCCTCCTTCCCAGCATAGCCACAGGCAGCTCTGCCACCTTTCCCTCAACTTTAGTGGAACATTCAGAGTAAGGTCTCTATTCACATGTCTCTTGAAAGGAAAGACACAATATTCCTTGGTATATTATGTAGAAGTTGTTCTTGAATGTGGTTAGCTTTGGTTAAATATCAGGAGTCTCATTCCTGAAAAAAAGTAGGTAAACAGTCATTAGAGATTTGACCCTATTGATCCAAGGATGAATGACAGACAGTCTGATCGCTCATAGACTGAACTTTCATTATAGTTCTGACGAATATCTCAGGATATACCTGTGGGGCTGGGGGAGATGGTTCAGCAGTTAATATCAGTTGCTGACCTTGTAGAGGACCCAAGTGCGGTTCCTACACCCACGTTAGGCAGCTCACAACTGCCTTTAATGCCAGTTCTGCCTTTAATGCCTGCTCTGGTCTCCACAGGCACCAGTACTCACATGTACAGTACTCACATGCACATACCCACCCAACCCCCACATAATTAAAAAATAATAAAAAAAATCTTTTAAAGATAAATTTGTTGCAGTTAGCGACTAAATTTGTTGCTGGAATAGAAAGTAATTTTTAAAAGTATAGAAACGACAGCTTTGAGGGTTACTATGCAGCTTAGTTTTGGATGACAGAGCTTATTTTGAGTAATTACAGGTTAATCACTTACCTCCCCCAAGTTCTATTTTCTGAAATTAAAAATTTTAGAATATGTCCTAAATTTTAGCATTTAATATTTAACATATTTGTTGATTTTATTTATTTATTTATTTATTTATTTATTTATTTATTTATTTATTTATTTAGAGACAGGGTTTCTCTGAGTAGCTCCGGTTGTCCTGGAACTCACTCTGTAGACCAGGTTGGCTTCAAACTCACAGAGATTCACCTGCCTCTGCTTCTTGAATGCTGGATTAAAGGCATGTGCCACCACTGCCCAGCGCTGGATATTATTCTTATCTGAACACTACTTTCTCTGTGTAAATGACAATTTTTCCCCTAAGAATAATGCTACGCAGGGTGGTGGTGGCACACGCCTTTAGTCCCAGCACTGCAGAGGCAGAGCCAGGCAGATCTCTGAATTTGAGGCCAGCCTGGTCTACAGAGCGAGATCCAGGACAGGCACCAAAACTACACAGAGAAACCCTGTCTTGAAAAAAGAAAAAAAAAAGCCGGGCGTGGTGGCGCACGCCTTTAATCCCAGCACTCGGGAGGCAGAGGCAGGCGGATCTTTGTGAGTTCGAGGCCAGCCTGGGCTACCAAGTGAGCTCCAGGAAAGGCGCAAAGCTACACAGAGAAACCCTGTCTCGAAAAAACCAAAAAAAAAAAAAAAAAAAAAAAAAGAAAAAAGAAAAAAGAAAAAAAAATAATGCTACATGTTAAACATGACAAACTTACATTAAATCACTGGAATTAAGACTGGATCTCCATCTGTTAAAGTGGTGTTTAGGGAAATTGACACGTTAGATTTTGGCTTCACTGAGTCTGTGACAAGAGTCCTATGGAAGACATACTATGTTGGCCTGTGCTTAGGAGGAGATAACAATCCAGAAAATACTCCAGTGACTGAAGCATTGTTCCATCGCTCCATGCTCTGGAGAGCATCCCACAGCTCTTCCTCCAGATCACTGCTGTGAACTGCTAATAGTGGTCCCTGCCTGCTGGCTACAGGAGAGAAGCAGAGCTGGAGGCAGAGGCTCACTGCAGGCAGCTGAAGAAAGATTGTCCTGTGTTTACTAATAAACAGACTTCAGTAGTGGCAACTGGCCATCCGAGGACAGAGCTGTCCCCTGGGCCTTCCATTCTGGAACCTTGGGTTAATTTAATGCATCTGAAGTAATAAAAGCAGTCGCTGTCTTTGTAAGGGAACCTTTGCTTTGAAGCGAAATGAACTATGGAAAGCTAACCGACCAAATCTGGGAGGAGGGTCCCCTCTTTGTCTCCATCTGCAAGGGGCTGAAAAGGCCAGCTGCTCTGTCCACTGTTCGCCTTACAAACTGAGGAGGAGAGCTGAAGTCTCCAGCAGGGAGTTTCCAGAAGATGAATCACTTCCACATCTCCCGGAGAGCTGCAAAGCCTGAGTCTGGGTTCTACTCTGAGCTTTTCATGTCTCAGTCAGAACTTGGCTTTATTATTAATTTTTAATTGGATACTCCCTTTTAAGTGTGCACAACTAAATTATTTGGTTTGTTTCCTTTTCTGAGGGACTTGGCTGATACAAATCTAAATATGCTGGAAGATTAAAGAAAACAAATGAATTTGGTGGGGCTACATAGGATCTTCAGAGTAATAGCCAATGGGAAGGAAGTGTCTGGAGACTCATAAGGAACTGGATCCTGGGCTGATGGGGGCTGAGCACTGCAAGCTGTGGGCATAGGAAAGGGGCCAGAAGAGTACCACGCCACTCCAGCCTGCAAACCAGCTCGAACACACAGAGAGCAAATGCCCTTTTGACTCTGGGAAGACTCTCAGCAGGCAGGATGGAGCCAGCCCACACCTAGCAAGGCATCTTCTTTACTCAGTCTACTTAGTTTCATTTCTTTCTTTTTTTTTTTTTTTATTTGGTGTTTTGACACAGAGTCTTACTACATACCTGGCCTGAAGCTCACTCTGTAGCCCAGGATGGCCTCGAACTCATGAAGCTGCCCTGCCTCTCAAGTGCTTGGGATTAAAGGGCTGTGCCACCACACCCACCTTGGTTTATGGTTTTTAATAAAAAAAACTTGTTTAAACTTATTTATTTGGAAACAGAAGCTTGCTGTGTCGCTCTGGCTGGCCTGGTACTTACTTTGTAGCCCAGACTGATCTTAAACTTGCAGCTGTCCTCTTGCCCTGGTCTCCTGAGTACTAGAATTACAGGCATGAGTCACACACAGTTTCAAAGTCTGGCTTTATATCCAACACCTCTACTAATAAAAAGGTCAGGCTGGTGAGATGTCTCAGTGGTAGAATCCTGTGCAATCTTGGTGACCTGAGTTCAATCCCTGGAATGCATGTGTATTAGTTACTGTGTTAGTATAGTGTGTCACTGTGATAATACACCATGACCCAAATCAACTTGAAGCAGAAAAGGGTTTATTTTAGTTTATGGTTCCAAGGAACAGAGAAAGCCAGACATGGTGGCAGGGGCAAGAAGCTGGCCTGTCACATTTTCATCCAATACAGGAAGTGTGTATGTTGCGGTGGACAGTCTATAAACAGTTAAAGCTTGCTCTGAACAACTGGAGACAACGGTTCAAATACATGAGCCTATACGTGTATGTTCAAATACAGACCACAGTCTGACGTAAAGGTGGAGTGAGGAAACGGACCTACACACACACACACACACACACACACACACACACGCACACGCACACGCACACACACGTGCACGCACTAATAATTAATAAAACTGGATGGACAGGGTGGTGCACACCTTTAACCCTAGCACCTGAGAGACAGAAACAGACAATCTCTGTGAATTCAAGGCCAGCCTGGTCTACATAATAAGTTGCAGGCCAGGGGTCCAGAGAAAGAGCTGTCTCAAAAAAAAAAAAAAAAAAAAAAGAATGAGAGAAAGGAAACTGATAATCTCAAGCCAGGTGTGGTGGAATATACATATAATTCCAGCACTTGGCATGAGAATCAAGATCGGGAGTTCAAGGTCAGCATTCACTCACTATGTTGTGAGTTCAAGGCCAGCCTGGATGCATGAGACTCTGTCTCTGCTACTACTAACAATAATAGTAGTAATAATATGAAATGCAGGTTAACCAACTCCATCTGTTTTCTCAGTTTGGTTCTGAACTCAAAAATGTGATATAGCTAATTAGTATTTTGAAAAACCCCCAAACATCACTACATACATAGAAAGGATCCTAATAATAAATTTGGTCATAAATTCCTGATGTATATTTATTATATACATGCATTCATATATTTGTTTATTCATCTCTACTTTCCTTTAAAATGAATTTAGGTCAATTCAGAGCCATAAATTTGAAAAAACTGAAAATTTGGAGACTTTAGATTAAATGGAGTCTGTAGCTTGCACTGGTGGTTGTTGACCCAACATGTATTTTATACTTTTAACAGAATCTAATTTGGGGCGTGTGTGTGTGTGTGTGTGTGTGTGTGTGAGAGAGAGAGAGAGAGAGAGAGAGAGAGAGAGAGAGAGAGAGAGAGAGAAAGAGAGAGAGAGAGAGAGAGAGAGAGAGAGAGAGAGAGAGAGAGAGAGAGAGAGAGATAGGAGTGCCTCTAGCTACTTGTTTACTTAGTTTTCTTTTTGAAACAGGGTGTCACGTAGCCCAGGCTGGCCTCAAGCTCATTATGTAACTAATACTGAGCTTTTATTGTAACTCCTGACCCTCATGCTTCTGTCTCGAGGGCTGTGGTTACAGGTGCATCACATCTCCATGGACTATGTCTAACTTTAAAAGCTTTCTTCCCCAGCCTACCTTGTTCTTAATGGGAACTCTCTGACCCAGTTCTGATCAGTGATATGTAAATGGAAATACCTCAAAAGGGCATTTATTTTCAGATAAAGGGCAGGCTCATCGGCTCGAGCCTTTTACCCTTTGACCTTCTTTCTTTCCTCCCTCAATGAGATACAGACTGGGTAACAAGCTACAGCAGTCCTCTCTCGTCACTGAGAAGTCTGAGAATATGAGAGACCAAGGTCTCAACAGTCTTGAACTGCTGGGTCCATGCCACCAACTATCATCCTCTAGTGCTGTGGGATGGTCTGTATGTCAAATTGTTCTGATTGGTCAATAAATAAAACACTGATTGGCCAGTGGCCAGGCAGGAAATAGGTGGCCAGGCAGGAAGTAGGTGGGACAAGAAGAGAGGAGAATTCTGGGAAGCGGAAGGCTGAGGCGAGGAGACACTGCCAGCTGCCGCCATGACCAGCAGCATGTGAAGACGCCAGTAAGCCACCAGCCACGTGGCAAAGTATAGATTTATGGAAATGGATTAATTTAAGCTATAAGAACAGTTAGTAAGAAGCCTGCCACAGCCATACAGTTTGTAAGCAATATAAGTCTCTGTGTTTACTTGGTTGGGTCTAAGCGGCTGTGGGACTGGTGGGTGACAAAGATTTGTCCTGACTGTGGGCAAGGCAGGAAAACTCTAGCTACACTCTAGAGCAGTGGTTCTTTCTCTGCCTTCCAAGTTACCACCCTTTAACACGGTTCCTCGTGTTGTGGTCATTGCCCTCCCCCACCCAGGCAATAATTTTCACTGCTGCTTCAGAACATAATTCTGCTCTGTTTTGAGTCATAATGTACATAGCTGTGTTCTGATGGTCGTAGGTGACCCTGTGACCCTATGCAGTCATAACCCATAGGTGGAGAACCATTGCTCTAGACTTAGGCATGAGAATCCCTTTAGGAACAAATTGTCTTAACTGGTTCAGGCTGCTGTTACAAAATACCATAGACCAGTGCTGGCTGTAGTATGGATCTAGCCTCCTCCAGAGGCTCACAGGTTAAAGGCTTCATCTCCAACTTCATGTTTTTGGAAGGTCATGGAAACTTTAGAAGTGTGTCTTGTTGGGGGTCTTTAGGCCATTGGAGGCATGCCTCTTCCTTTTCCTATTCTTTTCATTATAAATTTTTTTGTTTGTTTATTTTTGAGACAGGGTTTCTCTGTGTAGCCCTGGCTGTCTTGGAACTCACTCTGTAAACCAGGCTGGCCTTACACTTGGGAGATCCACTGCCTCTGCCTACCAAGTGCTGGCATTAAAGGCTTGTGCCACCACTGCCTAACTCCTTTATAATTTTTTTGGTTGGCTTGTGTGTGTGTGTGTGTGTGTGTGGTGTCACATACATGTCATGGTATTCATGTGGAGCTCAAAGGAAACTCTCACCTTTCTTTCACCTTGTTTTTTAAAAATTACAATTGGTTTGTTGGGTAGCACATGTGAGTCATTTCACACATGTGGAAGACAGAGCACAGCTTGTAGGAATCAGTCCTCTTCTTCCACCTTGTGAGTTCCAGGCTTGCCATCACACTTGCCTGCCTTCCATTTTATTTGAGGCAGGGTTTCTTTCTGTGTGTGGAGGGGAGTGTGTGTGTGTGTGTGTGTGTGTGTGTGTGTGTGTGTGTGTGTGTGTGTGTAAGTGTGCTACAGTACAGGATGGAGGCCAAAGAACATCTTTAGATGTTGGTCCTCACCTTCCACCTTATTCAAGAAGGCTAGGGTCTCTGTTGGTTTTTGTTGATGTTGTTATTTTTCTCCTTCTCCTTCTCCTCCTCCTCCTCCTCCTCCGCCTCCTCCTCCTTTTCTCCTCCTCCTTCACCACATAGGCCAGGAGAGTTATTCTGTGAGATTCTCCAGATTTTCTTTTCTGTGCCTTGCCTCCATGTAGGAGGGTTGGGACCACAGATGCTCACCCTATAGCACCTGACTTATTTGAGTTGTGGGTATTCAAAATTCGGTCTTCAAGCTTGCAGCAAGTGTTCTTACTCACTGAGCCTCTCATTTTTTTTTCATTTCTTGATCATGAGGTTAGTGGCTCTCCATATCATGTCCACCCCACCCCCCAACCAAAAGCAACAAGGCCAACTAATCATGGACTGAAGCTTCTAAAACTGTGAACCAAAATAATTTTTCTTTTTATTACTTTTTTTTTTGAGACAGGGTTTCTCTGTGTAACAGCTCTAGCTGTCCTGAATCCCACTTTGTAGACCAGGCTGGCCTTGAATTCACAGAGATCTGCCTGCCTCTGCTTCCTGAATGCTGGGACTAAAGGCGTGCGCCACCACGCCCGGCTCTTACATGTAGATGTAACCATCTTATTAAATAAGAAACACAGAGCCAATACAGAGATGAAAGCCACGAGGTCAGAGCAATAGCTAAGAGCTAAAAACCTTACCCTTCACTGTCACTGCTGCCCTACCTCTCTGAAAGAGACCTACTTCCTGTTATTTGTGCTTTTTGTTGACTTTCTATTCTGCCTTCTCATTGGTTGCAAACCCAACCACATGACCTCCTCGTCACTGCCCGTCTGTACAGACCTCCAGGTCTTCTATGGTTGGTATTGAGATTAAAGGCATGTGTCTCCATGCTGGCTGTATCCTTGAACACACGGAGATCCACCTAGCTCTGCCTCCCAAGAGCTGAGATTAAAGGCTTGCGCCACCAACGCCCAGCTCTGCTATGGCTTGCTATTAGCTCTGCCCCCCAGGCAACTTTATTTATTAGCATACAAATAAAATCACATTTCAGTACAGATAAAATATCACCATACTTACATACTTTTATAGTGGTAGAAAGCTGACAGCTGGATGATTTACAAACAACAAAGTTGTATTGTCCAGACTTCTGGAACCATGGGATATAAAAATCAAGCCATGAATGGCCTGTGTGATAGAGGCCCAAGTTTTCCCAGATGGCCCTGCTCTCTGTGGCCTCAAGTGGTAGAAGAATGAACGAGGTCCCTCAAAGCTCTTCTACAAGTGTGTCAATCCTGCTGTGGAAGTTCCATATACGAGCACACCCGGATTTACACTAATGCTCATGGGTCAGTTGAGTTTCCTCTAAGTCCGGTGCTAATTGTCACCCAACCAATTCAGGTTCGGATAACAGAGACCATTTTTTTTTATTCTTGTCCATCTTGCTTGTTCAGTTAACTGAACATGAACAAGAGGAATCACCAAGGAAATGATGTCCACATCATGGGGTTTGTCAAGCCTTTGCTGGTGTCCATTTGTCAAAGGACAGAAGTGAGGAGATGACGTATCCTTTGTGCTTCAAGGGTGTGGCTGACAGCTGCTTGATCAGTACTGGGGATTCTAGAATATCACAGTACTTCAAACATGTCTTTCTTCATGAGACATGATACTTGTAGCCCTGGTACTATGTACCAGGCTGGCCCTGAACACATGCAATTATTCTGCCTCTGGCTCCTGATTATGGAGATTACAGCTGTGAGCCACACCAGCTTTCTCAGAAAAAAAATTCTATTTTATTCTAGTTTTAATAAAAATTTGTGCCAGGTGTGTTGGCACACACCTTTAATCTTAGTACTTGGGGGGCAGAGGCAAGCAGATCTCTGTGAATTTGAGTCCAGCCTGGTCTACATGGTGAATTCCAGGACAGCCAGGGCTATGCAGAGACACCTGTTTCAAAAAACCAAAATACATACATACATAATACAGAATTTGTTTATTATGGTACATATGTTCGTGATGTAAGGACAAGACATGTGTGTCACTACATACATGCATACATAATACAGAATTTGTTTATTATGGCATGCGTGTGCATGCGTGTCACTTGTGAGTGTGGAGGTCAGTTCCCCCCTTCCACCTTCATGTGGTTAGTCCCAGGAGTTGAACTTGGGTCACTACACTTGCCTGGCTCGTGCCTTCACCCACAGCTCCATCTCACTGGCCTCAGCACAGTTGTCACATGGGAGGTGGTGATTAGCTGTATTCTTTTTGACATGGATTTTTTTCAGTGAAATTACATGCCATTTTTATGTTTTCTTTATGTTTTTTGTAAGAATTGCAGTTGGGAGTTGGGAGCCCAGGAATACCACAAAGTCACCCTAAGCATACCAGTGTACCTCCTGCTCCAGGAGAGGGTTTCCCCAGTGCAAATTAACAACTGTGCTCTGGCAAGGGAAACCCCCAGAGAAGTTCTTACTGCTCCGTTCTGGAGAAGTGTTAACAGTTCTACTCAGGCCCCTGGAGTGTAACAACGGTGCTCAGCTAGAGGAAGATTTCCCCAGGGAAAGTGTTACACTTATGCTCCCCGCTCTGGCTCCAGCAAAAAGTTGTTACAGCTGGGCTCTGCTCCAGAGAAAGGGTCACACCTCACAACAAACCTCACACAAGAGATTTACTGGGAAGGAAGAATCCAGGCGGGTGGCTGCCTCTAGGGTGAGAAGCAGCAGTAAACCCAACAGGGCACAGAGCTTATATAGAGTTTCTTCAGGGGCAGAGCTTTCCAGGGTGGCTTGGGATTGGTGGGGTTTTGTAGCCTGATTCTGGGGAAAGCTCAGACTGATTGGTGGGATTTCAAGCCCTGGTCCTGGGATCAAATCAGGGGCAGGCTGTTCTTTCCTTGGCCCTTTTCACCCAACAGTTTTGTTTTCAAGACAAGGTCTTATGTATCTCAGATTGTCTTCAAACGTGCTACATAGCCAAGGATCATCTTAAACCTCTTATTCTCCTGTTTCTACCTCCTGAGTGCTGGGATTACAGGTGTGGATCACTGCTCCCAGTTACCTGGTGCTGGGCGTCTAACTCAGAGCTTTGTGCATGCTAAAGAAGTACTCTATCTACTGAGCTATAATTCGAGAGATCCACAGATGTCTGGGAGGAAGACTTATTTATTAAGGAATAAAATGGGGATCATACTCATGAATACAGAACAAGTAAATGCCACTGCTGACCCAGGTGCCATTCTGCCCAAGGGCAAAGAGGACCAACCCCAAGCTGCTTGATCTGGCTCTGACCATCCAAAGGAGTGTGACCTTTCTTCCTCTGCTCTTGAGCAGTCACATAAGCAGACAAGACCATGCCCTAGGGCTACCCAGAAGCCATTGACTGAATGGATTGAATTCCCACAACAGAGCTACGTGCCCATTTCCTGCTATTTTCATTATGAACCTTTCAAACATGCGTGTGAGAGACTGCTACACTGAGCCCTGTATCTTCGCAGTATTTACTTGTGGCTAGTTCTATTTCACATGAGTCATTGTGGGGGCTAACGTATGTCAGGATGTATGCTTTCCTCCACTGGACAAAGGTGGGAAATATGTAACCTTATGGGGTTTGCCTTTACAAACCTCTGCCTAATGTGTTTCGGTGCCATTCTCTGGGAATCCTGGGTATGGACCTGGCCAGTATTTAATAATAAAGTTTGCTTCAAATTTGGCTTAAAATTATGGTAGTGGTCTTATTCTTGCCCAGGGGAATTAATATTACCTAACCCACATCCTAATTCCCATGTCTACCATGATTATTCTGGAGCAAATCTGAGATATTTTATCTGCATCTTAGTGTTGTTGGTCCCAGACTCCAAAACAATCCCAGGAGACACAAGAGGTCATACAAAGCAAGATTTATTACTGGGCAGCACAACAGAAACAGTCAGGGACCACAGTACAGACTCAGAAGCTGACTGCATCCTCAAAATTCATTTCAGCAAGCGTTTAAGCACAAAAACCATACATATCTGTGTCAAGTTACAGTTACATTTTTCCACCAATCAGAATTCAAAGATTAGGGGGTCTTCCCTACGTGTTCTATCATTGCCGACCTATACAGAATGGAAGCTTTTCAATCCAGCCAATCAGATTCAGTTGTTCTTTCTGTTGTTAGGGACAGCCATGATGTTTTTAGAGAACTAAAGATGCACAACAGACGATTTCTGTTGTTTAAGGAGGAGATGGGCAGCTATTGGGAAGTCCCCAGCTTCCCTAGGGCTTGGGAATTTGAACTTTGGTTTCGTTCCACAGGTAAAATGGAGTCTAAAGTCAAAATGGCAGTACTTAGGACAAGATGCCTCTTGCCTGTTCCCAATATTAGTATGTATTTCTGAAAGTTAAGGGCTGTTTAAAAAATATGACTATATCCAGATGGGGTAGTTCAAGTCTATAATCTTAGCTCTTGGGAAGTGGAAACAGGAGGACCAGAAACTTAATTCTAGTATATTATTAAAAGACTGAAGAACCAAAGCATTCCCATTTCAAGCAAGCCACTCACCCAGCTGGAAACAGGCCTGAGTTTCAAAATTCTCAGAACTGCTGACATAGGTCCCAGGAACCCAAAAGTACAAAGTCAAGATGTTTGAAGAGTCATCAGGTAGCAACTGATTAACCACAGAATGCTCCAGTGCTGGAGATGGTTAAAAGTACAAAGTTAGGATGTTTGAGGGACTATCTGGTAGCAATTGATTAATCATAGAATGCTCCAATGCCGGAGATAGTCTATGAAATTTGACAAACAACCAGTCAAAATTGCAAAGTAAGGTAACACAGAAATTTTGGAAAGTCCCTAAACTTGAGTCGATCAGAATTGTACCCGTACTAGCACCCCTAACTGATGTAACCTTGTGATTTTTGCCTTTAAAACCTGAGCTTGCTGGCTGGAGCGATGGCTCAATGGTTAAGAGCCACGCAGCAGGGACCCCATTGAGCACCCAACACAGTGGAGGCTAGTGGAGGTGCCTGCCCCACTGCAAGCTCAGTTTTTTGTTTTTTTAATTTATTTATTTTTATTTGATGTGCATTGGTGTTTTGCCCTGGGTGTCCAGTCCCCTGGAACTGGAGTTATAGACAGTTGTGAGCTGCCATGTGGGTGTTGGGAATTGAACCCGGGTCCTCTGGAAGAGCAACTAGTGCTCTTAACCATTGAGGCATCCAACTTGGCCTCTTTAGGAGGTAAACGTTCAGCTGTTAGAAATTGGGACATTATCTCAAGTGAAACAGAGTACAAGATGGCTTGAATGTATAGGTCCAGAAGGACAGAGAGGAAAATTAAAACCATATATGGCTAACATAGCTATAAACTTGTGGGGTTGAGACATGTTACAACAATGGAATACTCAGATTAACATCCCTCCAACCTCAGAAACAAATCATAAACTAGCACATGTTTCTGAGAGAAATATTAGAAGGATTATTCTAATGAGTGGTCACCAGCCATCCATATTATACAAGAACAGGGCACAACAACTGATGATCTTCCAAAGACACCAACAGCTCTACCTTTAAAATGGTTAACAGATAAGCCTGTATGGGTTCATCAATGAATGGCCTTTAACAACAGAGAAACTCCAGGCTTTAGAAGAGCTGATAGAAGAGCAGTTAAATGCTCATCATATTGAAGAATCAATCATCCCTTGGAATTCTCCTGTATTTGTTTTTTTTTTTTATATATATATTTTTTATTTTACAATACCATTTAGTTCTACATATCAGCCATGGGTTCCCCTATTCTCCCCCCTCCCACGCCCTCCCCTTACCCCCAGCCCACCCTCCATTCCCACCTCCTCCAGGACAAGTCCTCCCCCGAAGACTGTGATCGACTTGGTAGACTCAGTCCAGGGAGGTCCAGTCCCTTCCTCCCAGACTGAGCCAAGTGTCCCTGCATAAGTTCCTGGTTTCAAACAGCCAACTCATGGAATGAGCACAGGACTTGGTCCCACTGCCTAGATGCCTCCCAAACTGATCAAGCCAATCAACTGTCTCACCTATTCAGAGGGCCTGATCCAGCTGGGAGCCCCTCAGTCTTTGGTTCATAGTTCATGTGTTTCCATTCATTTGGCTATTTTTTTTCAATAATTGAGTAAAACTGAAATTTATTATATGCCACAGTCGTCCTAGGGACCTCCATGCTATATATATAGCCTCTATGGTTCTATGGGTTGTGGTCTGATTGTTCATTTTATATCTAGAATCCACCAATGAGTGAGTACATACCATAACTGTCTTTCTGGGTTTGGGTTACCTCACTCAGGATGATTTTTTCTAGTTCCATCCATTTGCCTGCAAATTTCATGCTTTCATTGTTTTTCTCTGCTGAGTAGTACTCCATTGTGTATATGTACCACATTTTTTTCATCCATTCTTCCGTTGATGGGCATCTAGGTTGTTTCCAGGTTCTGGCTATTACAAATAGTGCTGCTATGAACATAGCTGAGCATGTATCTTTATGGTATGTATCAGCATTCTTTGGGTATATGCCCAAGAGTGGGATGGCTGGGTCTTGAGGTAGTTCGATTCCTAATTTTCTGAGAAACCGCCATACTGATTTCCATAGTGGTTGTACAAGTTTACATTCCCACCAACAGTGGAGGAGTGTTCCCTTTGCTCCACATCCTCTCCAATATTGGTTGTCATTGGTGTTTTTGATCGTAGCCATTCTGACAGGTGTAAGGTGGTATCTCAGAGTCGTTTTGATTTGCATTTCTCTGATGATTAAGGATGTTGAGCATTTCTTTAAATGTCTTTCAGCCATTTGTAGTTCTTGTTTTGTGAATTCTCTGTTTAGCTCTTTAGCCCATTTTTTAATTGGACTGTTCAGTGCTTTGATGTCTAGTTTCTTGAGTTCTTTATATATTGTGGAGATCAATCCTCTGTCAGATGTGGGGTTGGTGAAGATCTTTTCCAAATCTGTTGGCTGTCTTTTTGTCTTATTGACTGTGTCTTTTGCCCTGCAAAAGCTTCTCAGTTTTGAGAGGTCCCATTTATTAATGGTTGTGCTCAGGGTCTGTGCTGTCGGTGTTTTATTTAGGAAATGGTCTCCAGTGCCAATGCGTTCAAGAGTGCTTCCTATCTTCTTTTCTATTAAGTTTAGTGTAACTGGATTTATGTTTAGGTCTTTGATCCACTTGGACTTGAGTTTTGTGCATGGTGACAGATATGGATCTATTTGTAATCTTTTACATATTGACATCCAGTTATGCCAGCACCATTTGTTGAAGATACTTTCTTTGTTCCATTGTATAGTTTTGGCTCCTTTGTCAAAAACCAGGTGTTCATATGTGCATGGATTAATGTCAGGGTCTTCAATTCGATTCCATTGGTCCGTATGTCGGTTTTTATACCAGTACCAAGCTGTTTTTATTACTATAGCTCTATAGTAGAGTTTGAGGTCCGGGATGGTGATGCCTCCAAGGGTTGCTTTATCGTATAGGATTCTTTTAGCTATCCTGGGTCTTTTGTTTTTCCATATAAAGTTGAGTATTTTTCTTTCCAAGTCTGTGAAGAATTGTGTTGGGATTTTGATGGGGATTGCATTGAATCTGTAGATTGCTTTTGGTAAGATTGCCATTTTTACTATGTTAATCCTACCTATCCATGAGCATGGGAGATCCTTCCATTTTCTGATATCTTCTTCAATTTCTTTCTTTAGAGATTTAAAGTTCTTATCAAAAAGGTCTTTCACTTGTTTAGTTAGTGTTATCCCAAGGTATTTTATATTATTTGTGGCTATTGTAAAGGGTGATGTTTCTCTGACTTCTTTCTCAGCCCTTTTATCATTTGTGTATAGGAGGGCTACTGATTTTTTTGAGTTGATCTTTTATCCTGCCACTTTACTGAAGGAGTTTATCAGCTGTAGAAGTTCCCTGGTAGAGTTTTTGGGGTCACTTATGTATACTATCATATCATCTGCAAATAGTGAAAGTTTGACTTCTTCCTTGCTAATTTGTATCCCTTTAATCTCCTTTTGTTGTCTTATTGCTCTAGCTAGAACTTCTAGTACTATATTGAATAAATATGGGGAGAGTGGACAGCCTTGTCTTGTTCCTGAATTTAGTGGTATCGCTTTGAGTTTCTCTCCATTTAATTTGATGTTTGCTGTTGGCTTGCTATAAATTGCTTTTATTATGTTTAGAAATGTTCCTTGTATTCCTAATCTTTCTAAGACCTTTATCATGAAGGGGTGTTGGATTTTGTCAAAGGCTTTTTCAGCATCTAGGGAGATGATCATGTGGTTTTTTTCTTTCAGTTTGTTTATATGGTGTATTACATTGACTGATTTCCGTATGTTGAACCATCCTTGCATCCCTGGGATGAATCCTACTTGGTCGTGATGGATGATTGTTTTGATGTATTCTTGGATTCGGTTTGCCAATATTTTGTTGAGTATTTTTGCATCAATGTTCATGAGGGAGATTGGTCTGTAGTTCTCTTTCTTTGTTGCATCTTTGTGTGGTTTGGGTATCAGGGTAATTGTAGCCTCATAAAAAGAGTTTGGTAGTGTTCCTTCTGTTTCTATTGTGTGGAACACTTTGAAGAGGATTGGTATTAGTTCTTCTTTGAAAGTCAGGTAGAATTCTGCACTGAAACCATCTGGTCCTGGGCTTTTTTTAGTTGGGAGACTTTTGATGACTGTTTCTATTTCTTTAGGGGTTATTGGTCTATTTAAATGGTTTATCTGGTCTTGATTTAATTTTGGTATTTGGTATTTATCCAGAAAATTGTCCATTTCTTCCTGGTTTTCCATTTTTGTGGAGTACAGGTTTTTGAAGTATGATCTGATGATTCTCTGGATTTCCTCATTGTCTGTTGTTATGTCTCCCTTTTCATTTCTGATTTTGTGAATTTGGGTGTTCTCTCTTTGCCTTTTGGTTAATTTGGCTAGTGGTTTGTCTATCTTGTTGATTTTTTCAAAGAACCAACTCTTTGTTTCATTGATTTTTTTGTATTGTTCTCTTGTTTTCTATTTCGTTGATTTCAGCCCTCAATTTGATTATTTCCTGGCGTCTATTTCTCCTGGGTGAGTTTGTTTCTTTTTGTTCTAGAGCTTTCAGTTGTGCTGTTAATTCATTGGTATGGGATTGCTCCATCTTCTTTATGTGTGCATTTAGAGCTATGAATTTTCCTCTTAGCACTGCTTTCATAGTGTCCCATAAGTTTGGGTATGTTGTACTTTCATTTTCATTGAATTCTAGGAACTCTTTAATTTCTGTCTTTATTTCTTCCTTGACCCATTGATGTTTCAGGTGGGTATTATTCAGTTTCCATGAGTTTGTGGGTTTTCTATAATTTTTGTTGTTATTGAGTTCTAACTTTAAGGCTTGGTGGTCTGATAAAATACAGGAGGTTATTCCAATTTTTTTGTATCTGTTGAGATTTGTTTTGTGTCCAAGCATGTGGTCAATTTTTGAGAAGGTTCCATGGGGTGCTGAGAAGAAGGTATATTCTTTTGTGTTAGGATGGAATATTCTGTAGATATCTATTAGGTCCATTTGAGTCATAACATCTGTTAGGTCCTTTATTTCTTTGTTAAGTTTCAGTCTGGTAGATCTATCTTTTGGTGAGAGTGGTGTGTTAAAATCTCCCACTACTAATGTGTGGGGTTTGATGTGCGTTTTAAACTTTAGTAGTGTTTCTTTTATGAATGTGGGTGCTTTTGTATTTGGAGCATAAATGTTTAGAATCGAGACTTCATCTTGGTGGATTTTTCCTGTGATGAATATGTAATGTCCATCCTGGTCTCTTTTGATTGATTTTAGTTTGAAGTCTATTTTATTAGATATTAGGATAGCTACACCAGCTTGTTTCTTAGGTCCATTTGCTTGGAAAACCTTTTCCCAGCCCTTTACTTGGAGGTAGTGTCTGTCTTTGGAGTTAAGGTGTGTTTCTTGTATGCAGCATATGGATGGGTCCTGTTTTCTAATCCATTCTGTTAGCCTGTGTCTTTTTATAGGTGAGTTGAGACCATTGATATTGATGGATATTAATGACCAGTGATTGTTAATTCCTGTTATTTTTTTTGGTTGTGTTGTGTTGTCCTTCTGTGGTGTATGTTGGTGTAGGATTATCTATTGCTTGATTTTTCATGGATGTGTTTAGCTTCTTTGGGTTGAATTTTCCCTTCTAGTGCTTTCTGTAGGGCTGGGTTTGTGGACAGGTATTGATTAAATCTGGTTTTATCCTGGAATATTTTGTTTACTCCGCCTATGGTGATTAAGAGTTTTGCTGGGTATAATAGTCTGGGTTGGCATCCGTGGTCTCTTAGTGTCTGCATGAGGTTTGTCCATGATCTTCTATCTTTCATAGTCTCTACTGAGTAGTCTGGTGTTATTCTGATGGGTTTGCCTTTATGTTACTTGGTCCTTTTCCTTTGCAGCTCTTAATATTTTTTCTTTATTCTGTGTGTTTAGTGTTTTGATTATTATGTGGCGAGGGGACTTTTTTTTTGGATCCAGCCTATTCGGTGTTCTGTAAGCTTCTTGTATCTTCATAGGTATTTCTTTCTTTAGGTTAGGAAAGTTTTCTTCTATGATTTTGTTGAATATATTTTCTGTGCCTTTGAGTTGGTATTCTTCTCCTTCTTCTATCCCTATTATTCTTAGGTTTGGTCTTTTCATGGTGTCCCAAATTTCCTGGACGTTTTGTGTTAGGACTTTTTTGTCTTTATTGTTTTCTTTGACTGACGAATCTATTTTCTCTATCGTGTCTTCAGTGTCAGAGATTCTCTGTTCCATCTCTTGCAATCGGTTGGTTATGCTTGTTTCTGTAGTTCCTGTTCGTTTTGTCAGGATTTCTATTTCCAGCATTCCCTCAGCATGTGTTTTCTTTATTGTCTCAAATTCATTTTTCAGATCTTGGAATGTTTCTTTCATCTGTTTAATTGCTTTTTCTTGGCTTTCTTTGATTTCTTCCCATTTTTTGTTTGTTTTTTCTTCCATTTCTTTAAGGGAGTTTTTTATTTCCTCTTTAATGGAGTTTTTCATTTCCTCTTTAAGGGAAGTTTTTATTTCCTCTTTAAGGGAGTTTTTTATTTCCTCTTTAAGGAAAGTTTTTATTTCCTCTTTAAGGTAGTTTTTCAATTCCTCTTTAAGGAAAGTTTTTATTTCCTCATTGAGGGAATGTTTTATTTCTTCTTTAAGGGCCTCTATCATCTTCTTAATGTCATTTTTAGGGTTGATTTCTTCTGTTTCTTCTGTCATGGTATGTTTAGGTCTTGCAGGTGTAGAATCACTAGGTTCTGATGTTGCCATATAGGTCTTTATGTTGTTGCCTGTATTTTTGCACTGGCGCCTACTCATCTCTTCCTCTGTGAGGTGCAGGTGGTGTCTGTGTCTGAGAGTGCCTCTCTTGTTCTAATTTTTAGTCTTGGTTTAGTAGGGGTTCTTGGTTAAATTGGTGCTTTTGGGCTATTTCTTCAGGGGCAGCTGATTTCGATCGGTGAATTATATACTTATGATTCTGGTGATCTGGTTTGGTGTCTGGGTAGCGCCTTCTTCTGTGTTCTCAGGTCACTTTTTGTTCATTTGTCAACTCCTCAGCTGATCTTGTTTCTTCAGACTTTAAACTGTGGGCATCTGAATCCTCTCCCAGATGGGTTTCAGCTGAGCAGGGTAGTCTCACCAACACCTCCAAGTTGTTGGGTTTCACAGGATCAGCAGCTGGGCCCTGGGTTGTCCTCAGACGGAGTGTTCAGATTCGTTCTGGTTCTGACCCACGGAGATAGCTTCTTCCCCAGATGTTGGGGTTAGGGGCGTCCCTGTTCCAAGCTGTGTCTGCTTGTCTCCGTCCCTGGGCCTGTTTACCTCTGCGGTCCGCCGCCGGGCCTGTATGTCCCTGTCAGCTGCCGCTGGGTCTGTCTGCCTCTGGGGGCCGCCACCGGGCCTGAATGTCCCTGTCGGCCGCTGCACGTCTACCTCAGTGGGCTGCCGCTGGGCCCGTCTTCCTCCACAGGCCGCCGCCACAGGCCTACCTGCGTCTGCTTGTCTTCGCCGCCGGGCCTGTCTACCTCTGTGGACCGCCGCCGCCGGGCCTGAATATCTCTGTCGGCTGCCGCCGCTGGGCCCGTCTACCTCAGCGGGCTGCTGCTGGGCCCGTCTACCTCCGTGGGCCGCCGCCGCAGGCCTACCTGCGTCTGCTTGTCTCTGCCACCGGGCCTGTCTACCTCTGTGGACCGCCGCTGGGCCTGAATGTCTCTGCCGGCTGCTGCCGGGCCTGAATGTCCCTGTCGGCCGCTGCCGCCGGGCCCGTTTACCTCAGCGGGCTGCCACTGGGCCTGAATGTCTCTGCCGGCTGCCGCTGGGTCTGAATATCCCTGTCGGCTGCCGCCGCTGGGCCCGTCTACCTCCACCGGCCCCCGCCGCAGGCCTACCTGCGTCTGCTTGTCTCTGCCGCCGGGCCTGTCTACCTCTGTGGGCCGCCGCTGGGACTGAATGTCTCTGCCGGCTGCCTCCGGGCCTGAATATCCCTGTAGGTTGTCACCGCTGGGCCCGTCTACCTCAGCGGGCTGCTGCTGGGCCCGTCTACCTCCGCGGGCCGCCGCCGCAGGCCTACCTGCGTCTGCTTGTCTCTTCCGCCGGGTCTGTCTCCTGTATTTGTTATTAAAAAGAAATCTGGTAAATGGAGAATGGTAACAGACCTTAGAGCAATTAACAAAGTAATTCAGCCAATGGGCTCTCCACAGTCCAGAATTCCTTTTCCTACTCTGCTGCCAAAAGGATGGCCTCTCATAGTTATTGATTTAAAAGACTGTTTCTTTTCAGTACCCTTACAAGAAAAAGACAGAGAAAGATTTGCGTTCACAGTGCCTACTTATAATAATTCTCAACCGGTTAAGAGATATCAATGGAGGGTCCTCCCACAGGGAATGTTGAATAGCCCAACCCTGTGCCAATATTTTGTACATCAGCCATTGGAAAGGATATCTAAAAAATTTCCTAAATCTATAATTTATCATTATATGGATAATATTTTACTAGCTGACTCAAATGCAGATACTTTAGAAAGAATGTTTGAAGAAGTAAAGAAAATTTTGTGTTGCTGGGGATTACAAATTGCTCCTGAAAAGATACAAAGAGGAGATTCTATTAGTTATTTAGGATATAAAATAGGTCTACAAAAAATTAGACCCCAAAAGGTGCAAATTAGGAGAGATCGATTACGGAGTCTTAATGACTTTCAAAGATTATTTGGAGACATTTCTTATCTATAAACTATTGTTGGGGTAAAAATCATGAACTGAATAACTTGTTCAAAATCTTAGAAGGTGACAGGGTTTTAAATAGTCCAAGAGGATTATCACCTGAAGCTGAGAAAGAATAGTCCTTGGTGAAGGACACATGGATTGTGTTGATCCAAAGCTGGATTGCATTTTGGTTATTTTACCCTCTAGACATTCTCCTACAGGAATTTTAACACAGAGGGAAGATATTATATTGGAATGGATATTTTTACCAAATAAACTGAGTAAAAAATTAAAAACTTATGTGGAAAAAAATCTCTGACTTGAATTTGAAAGGAATAGAACCAGCAGAAATTGTCATACCTTTAACTAAGGAGGATATTGAAAAATTATGGGCAGAAAGTGAACCTTGACAAAGAGTTTGCAGGCAGTAATTTTCTCGGAGAAATTAATAGCAGATTTCTTCAAAGCGATAGAATTGATCTTATAAAGAGAGCTGATTGGATTTCTGCCTTGAATTATACGGGAAAAGCCCATATCTGGAGTTCATACATTTTATACAGATACAAACAAGGAAAGGCAAGTTACAAATCAGAAAATTTAAGTAAAGTGGTTCAAAGTCCTTATAATTCAGTTCAAAAATCAGAATTGTATGCTATTCTGTTGTTATTAAAGGATTTTTCAGAACCTCTTAACATAGTTACTGACTCTCAGTGTGCTGAAAGAGTGGTCTTACATATTGAGACTACAGAATTTATCCCTGATGAGTTAGAATTAACTACATTGTTTATTCAGTTACAAGATATATTCAGGAAAGGAATCATCCTTTCCCATACATATATAACTCACATCTGATCCCATACAGGTCTGCCAGTTCCTCTAGCACAAGGTAATGATGAGATTGATAAATTATTGATAGGAAATGTGCTAGAGGCCTCAGAATTTCATAAAAAACATCATGTCAATAGTAAAGGTTTAAAAAAGGATTTTTTTCATAACCTGGCAACAAATCAAATTGTAAGGAAATGTCCTACTTGTTCCTTTTACAATCAGACTCCATTATCAGCAAGATGTAACCTAAAGGGTACTCAGAGGAATGAAATCTGACAGATGGATGTGTTTCACTTTGCAGAATTGAAATATGTACACCATACCATTGATACTTATTCAGGATTTCAATGGGCAACTGCTTTGAGTTCTGAAAAAGCTGATTCTGTAATCACTCATTTGCTAGAAGTTATAGCCATCATAGGTATACCTGCACAAATCAAAACTGACAATGCTTCATCATATGTCTCTGTTAAAATGAAACAGTTTTTCGCTTATTACAATATAAAGCATATTACAAAGCATATTACAAGTATATCACATAATCCTATAGGCCAACAGTTATAGAAAGATCAAACATAACTCTAAAGGATATGCTAAATAAACAGAAAGGGGTAACAACCCCCCCCGAAATAGACTGCATAATGCTCTATTAATTTTGAATTTTCTCAATGCTAATGAAAAAAGAACAACAGCTGCAGAGAGACACTGGATAATAGGAAAAACCTACAGAATTCAATCAACCTATATACTTTAAGGATGTGCTGACCTCAGAAAGGAAACCAGGATATGTGTTATGTTGGGGATGAGGTTTTGCTTTTGTTTCTACAGGAGAAGATAAGCTGTGGATACCATCAAAATTGATAAAGGTTTGATTTGAACAAGAGAGACCTCTTAATTAGCATGACCATCCAATTTAAACTAACTTATGCTGTTAATACATGCCTTTTCATTTAATGAGATATAACTTACCAAAAGGGAACCTCCCCAAAGTTAGTCTTGGGGAAAGTTTTTTGTTTTTGTCTTTCAGGAGAATGAAGGCTAAGGAATCTGAAGAACACTGGACAAATGAGACATCTGAAGAAAAAGGACAAATCATCTAGAAAAATGTCCCAAGAAAAAGAGTAAAATGGCCTATTGGTATATCAGCTATAAAATTTCATAAGTCTTCCTAAATGTTTCTGCTCTTCTCTAAAGACATTTAACACTATTGGTCTTCTTGTAGTCACAGTTCAATTAAAATTATAAAGCTGGCTTTGGAGTTGGAGGATGACTCTCCCCTTTTTTAAACCCAAGCATGTTGTTAAAAGGAAAATACGCCCAGCACTCGGGAGGCAGAGGCAGGCGGATCTCTGTGAGTTTGAGGCCAGCCTGGTCTCCAAAGCAAGTTCCAGGAAACGCGCAAAGCTACACAGAGAAACCCTGTCTCGAAAAAAACCAAAAAAAAAAAAAAAAAAAAAAAAGAAGAAGAAGAAAATACAAACTCCCTGTATCATGCCAGAAGAAAGAGCCATCTACTTCTGAGAAAAACCAAAAACCAAAAAAGGGACTATTCTATTACTATCAATCTCAATTCTTTGATTCTATTCTGATTCTTTAAACTTTTCTTAAAGTATGAGTTTTATAACAAAATTTACAAGATCAATATATGTTAAACTTTGTTAAGATATTAATGGTCATAGACTACTAAGTAATTCTAGAAAAAAGGCTTCAATTAGCTGCATATATATGTCTTTGTGTTTGAGTCTCTATCAGTTTTCTGCAGGAAATCACCGCCAGACCTAACATCAAAACTGAAGTTTCCAGGAAGAACATGGGGCCCCACAACAACAATTCCACATGGATAATAATAATACTACTAAGCTGACAAACATCATCTACAGCTCAGCTTTGGACTACAAACTGCTCAGAGCAATTTTGAGATGGCTAGCTGAGATGATCCAGTTTCAAAGATTACTTGAATAAGGACTAGAAATAAGCCCTGAACTTTGGCATTATGCATAGACTGGGCAACAAAGGATATAGCTACCTTTCCTAGAATTTGACAATTAACCTAAATTTTTTCTTTTCAGATTAAAGATACCTTTGCCCATATCCAGCAGGGAGCAATTTTAAGAATATGATACCCACATTCCCAAAGAAGTGGTGTAAGGCATGTGGTTTTTTGGTCTTTTAATGGGTTTTGGGTCTGGGATAATTTTCATTGTTTAGGAGGGTTGCTTACAAGTTGTTGTTAAGGGTTAGGAAAAGGGCTAAGCAAAGGAGATTAGATTTAAGGTTCTTGTTAAAAAAAAGATATATAGAAATGATAGAATAGAGGGTAGATTATTGAATCTACTCTGGAAAATAAAGAGAAGATATAGATACGCTATAGATAAAAACATAGATTATTGAATCTACTTTTAAAGAAAATTACTAGTTTTAAATACTTTACATTGGATTGAATTTTGTATATTGTATACAAATTATATATATTGAGATTGATATTGTTAGAAAACACTATATATATATATATATTTCTAATATTGTTCAAGATATTGTACTTATACCATTCATTTAACAATGTAATGCAATTTACTAATCCTTGAATGTTATTATTACCAACTATTAGGATATAAAGAAATGAAATTAGTAGTTAGACACTACAGTCAAACTTATAGTCATATTATGTATGTTTTTAAGATCAAGCAGATATATTTTAGATAGACAGGTCATTTTTAAACCCTTCAGAGACCTACAGAATATGGCATTTAAAATGTTTTAACAACTTAGAAAATTTTTCTTTTTTTATGGCTATGAGACATGTCAGCTCCTGGCCGTACCAATCTACTTCAGGAAAAATATGGGCATTAAAGAAACTGCATATGGAGTTAACTTTCATTGTGGCAAAAGTTAGCACTGGACAATAAAGTATCCTTGAATCGACTGTTGACAAACAGGACAAAATGGACAGACAGGACATGAAACAAAGGACTACTGATTCCTGCCAAAACAAGTGTGGTTATGGCTTTATCAAAAGGCATCTTCTGAGGCCAGGACATTATGGCACCATCCCTGAAGTGGCCTTTACAACCCTGTAAAGGTACAGTGCTTCTTTCTTTGAAGGCAGCTGAACTGGCAGTGGACCAATGGCTTCTGATGTACAGTGGAACAGCAGCTGAAACAGTTATTCTTGAAAGAGTAACTAAGCTGACAGAGTCTAACCTCTCAATGGTAGATTGGCAAATAATCGAGGGATGTGGAGAAGAACGGGATGCCGAGGTGAAGACACACACACAAGCCAAGAAGAATGGACAGCTGAATTAAAAAACATCAATTTCTAGAATTTAAGATCCTGAATATGACAGGACACTAGTGGAATTCAGGTGTTTCTGGTACATGGACTGCTCTCACCCAATGTGAGGTTGAACTGTTGGCCTTGTGTACATCCTACTTCACAAATGAGTCTGTCAGATACGCTAAGCCTATAGGCCAAAGATGATGCCCCCAAAGCTGCGGAGAAACCTCGGGTGACTGTCCAGGCAGCTGGCTGTTTCTGTCAACTCACATTTTTTTTTTTGGAAGTCGCTTGTTTTCATTTCCTGTTTTATTAGGTAATATTATTTCCTTCTTGGGTCTCTGAGGGAGTTGAAGATTAGATAGTTATAGTTGAAGATTAGA
Organism: Peromyscus maniculatus bairdii; assembly: GCF_049852395.1. NCBI lineage: Eukaryota > Metazoa > Chordata > Mammalia > Rodentia > Cricetidae > Peromyscus > Peromyscus maniculatus. Next base: position 1,456,072 of record NC_134870.1, read on the forward strand.
TAGTTATAGTTATAGTTTTCCTTGTTAAGAATTTCAGAAAAGAGGGCTGGAGAAATGGCTCAGAGGTTAAGAGCACCAACTGCTCTTTCAGAGGTTCTGAGTTTAATTCCCAACACCCACATGGTGGCTCACAATCATCTGTAATGAGATCTGCACCCTCTTCTGTATACATAATAAATAAATCTTTAAAAAAAAGAATATTTGTTCTAAAAAAAAATTTCAGAAAAGGAACTCACTAAAGAGGTGTAAGTGTATAAATTTGAAAGACATTATAAGATAGTTCTGTTAGTAATATAAGTTAGGATAGAAAGTGAATTAGGTACATTTTGGACTTAATAAAATAGGACAGATAATGGAATTATTTCCTCTGAATTTGTCAAATGCAAATGGACTAGACATTGTTTAGGTATTTATTGTATATATTGTATATAGTTACTGTACTTATTGTATATAGTTTTTCTTATATTAGTTATAACTTTTTCCTTTTTTCTTTTTATTAGAACAGAAGGGAGAAATATGGTGATATTTTATTTGTGCTGAAATGTGATTTTATTTGTATGCTAATAAATAAAGTTGCCTGGGGGTCAGAGCTAATAGCAAGCCATTTAGCAGAAGTCTGACAGTGGTAGCACATGCCCTTAATCCCAATCACATGACAGGCAGAATCTCTGTGTGTTCAAGGACACAGCCAGCATGGAGACACATGCCTTTAATCTCAATACCAACCATAGAGACCTGGAGGTCTGTATAGACAGGCAGTGATGAGGAGGTCATATGGTTGGGTTTAGAGCCAATGAGAAGGCAGAACAGAAAGCCAATAAAAATAATACAGACACACAGGAAGTAGGTCTCTTTTCTCAGGGGAAAATGGCAGCGGCTGGTAAGCTAAGGGCTATTCGCTAGTGCTCTGACCTCTTGGGCTTTTAACTCTGCATTTGGCTCTGTGTTTCTTACTTAATAAGACTCTTCAGAATTACAAGTGGTGGTGTTAGGATTCTGCCACTCCAGCTGCATGACTGCACATGTGCAGTTCAGTAGCTAAGCGAGGGGTCTTACGTCCTACGTCATCAGTGCCCTGCATGATCAAGCAAATGCTCAGCGCCATCACATGATCAGCACATGTGTGGCATAGCTCCGTAAGCCCACCTGCGCATGTGCAGGGGAATCCTTAAAAAATCGGACACAGACTTCTCCCCTCTATCCTCTCTTTTCTCTCCTCTCCCCACTATCTCTATCTCCCTCTCTCTCTGATCTCTGCACGTGCTTCTTCTCCAGGCCTGGTTCTTCTGCTCCCCACTTCCTCCTAACAGAGCTCTGATACTGAGTTTTGTCGTGGCTCGTGCCTCATGACCTTTTTACACGGTAACCAGCGCTACTTATTTTTAAAACAACATTGATGCTGTGATGAGACAGGCTCTCCTGGTGCCCTGAGTCTGGGGCTCTGCATCCGGGATCCTGTACCGAGGTTTATTGGACCTGCGACTGCCCGCTCCGCTTTTTTCATTTGCCCAGCTGCCTGAGCGCTCTTCACAACACACCCACTAACCAGACTGGTGAGTTTCCCCTTTCCAATCCCTTGACATTTCTCGCAACATAGCCCAAGATATATTCCTCATGCTGGACCCGCAGGGGGTCCTCAGCTGTGTACCACGACACATTATCTCTTGATGAAGTATTGAATGCTGTCTGGACTCCCAAGGAGTCCTCTGGTACATACGCCCCCCAGCCCTCTCACCTCCTGTGATGACGGGTGGGGTAACTTGTGCTGATGCTGGTCCACAGATTACCTGCCCTCGGGGATGCCCAGGATGGGAGTCTGGGATCCCATTTGTTATTTTAATTTTTTATCTCTCAGCTGCAGTCATGGGACAAGGAGGCTTCCTCCTCTTGGTTTCACTCCTCTTCTGACAAATGCCTTAAATACTCCCAGATACCAGTAAATTTGGCTACATAACAGCTGCTTGAACCCCAATTTTCACAGGAATTATCTAACTTTTGCCAACAGACAGGCAAATGAGTTGCCTTATCCCCATGCTTTTACCTAAGCTCTAAACCCTCCCTTTCTGATTCTTTCTCTCCTGCCCACTTGTATTCCTGAGCCTAAGGAATCTCTGACTCAAAAGAACTTTATCTTATCTGTTCTCTGCTCTGTTCTCTGGTACTAGGCAGGCTGCTAAGCACGGACAGGTCTGGAAGCAGCTAGGACGCATGTAAATAAGTTTACGATCAGGACCCACATTGGGATCATAATAATCCGGATGGCTCTCTAGCCAGAGATCAGTTTACAGCCTGCCTCCTGACAGGTCTTCCTAAAGCTATCCTCAAGCCAGCAAACTATCAAAAAAAAAAAATTCATGACACAGAATAAAATCTGTCTTTTGTCTCCCAGACCTCCCTGACATTCGGGCTAAAACTTAAGCATCTGGAGAGCAAGGCTCCTGACCCCACAGGGAGAAATTTCAGCTGTGGCATTTAAGGTGTACCAGGGGACAGATGAGAAAGCCTGTGAACAGAATTGCCAAGTGCTGGCACACACTATCTGAGCGGCTGCTAAGGGCTTCCAGATCCCTGTTTTAGAAAGCTATGCGGGCTAGTACATGCCCTGCTGGGCCATCAATTGAGCCTTGTTTGAAGTGCCACCTAGAGAGTTAACTGGTCAGCTGACTGCCCCTGTGCTCCTCGGGGCATGGGGACATCAAACTAAGACCTCCAGCAGACCTCCTAGGCCTGGCCATGGGCTCACAGGGAACCCAGGATGCAGCATGGGGCGATCTGTTTCCTTCCTTTGGACACCAAGCCACTTACTCAATCCTGAGGGAATTTTGGGGTCCCACCTCTCTTCATTTCCCTATTGTCAGGGTAGGGGGACAGCCTCACCCACCTCACCAGACTTAATTGTATTTTCAAGGTTACTTAATGGGAAAAGATTTTCCAGCTAAGGTAGGAGCTTTCGTTTCATTTGCTTCCCCCATGTGCCTCACTCCAGACCGGTCAGCGGTGCCTCTTCTCCTCCTCATGCACAGGGACACAGACAGAGCCCTGATCTCTTTCAAGTTCCAGAGGACACCAGGATCCATTGCCTTGTCACCAGTTCCAGAAGAATGAGGTTTCACCCCACAAGCTTTTCCCTTCCTGGTTCCCTCTCCTAATTAACTACTCAGCTAATTGTTACGAGATCACCATAGAGTTAGAGTCCAAGGACCATCAGATATACCAGAACAACCCCAGACCCAAAAGTGTCTGGGCTCTGCAAAAACAGTCTTTAATATAACCATCTATTACCATTAAGTGCTCTCAACAATTGATCACCTGTGTCTCCTGAATGCTAAACTAATAAAAGAAACAGGTGCCTTAAAATAATCTGTCTCTGATAAAGCTTATCTCAGGTAAAAATTAAAAACATATTTCAATCTCTCTGCCTCTCTCATTAACACTAACCAATATAAGCAGAGTACCAAACACTACAATGGTCACCAGCCCAAGACTTTAATTTTTCTCATGGCTGCTTCTTAATATATTCAAATTTTTTTCTAAGCTCTAGAAACCAGCTTAAATCCATCTGGACAGGTCAGATCTACTTTAGGTAAGTGCCAAACCCAAACTTTCCTGGTCTCAGGACCCCCTCTAGCACCCTGGGAACCCCCTATGGGAAAAAAATAATTCTTTTTTCTAAGCTTGTCTCTGTCTCACCAGCATCCTGTCAGACACAAGCAGCCAGAGTGCCAAGCCAAGAAAGATGGACAGCTCCGAGGCAGCAGACCACAGCCCACCATCCCAGGAGGCCTGTCTACCTAGAAGCCCCCTTCCCTACCCCCCAAGAGTCAACTGATGCCCACCAAGTCAGCTGGAAGCAGTTTTTTTCTGGGAGAAATGACGTTCCCATTTCTGTTCACCCGCTTCTTTATAATAAGCAAAAACTCTGGAATGTTAGGATTCTGCCCTGCTCCAGCTGCATGACCACACATGCAGAGCTCAGGAGCTAAGCAAGGGGTCTTGCATCTTACATCATCTGTGTGCTGTGTGGTTGCACAAATGTGTGCAGCATGGTCACACAATCAGTGCATGCCTGGTGTAGCTCCATTAGCCTACCTGTTCATGTGCACTGTAATCCTTAAAAAGCCAGCCACAAACTCCTCCTCTTTCTCTCTCCTCTCTCTCCTCTCTCTCTCCTCTCTCCTCTCTCTCTTTCTCTCTCCTCTCTCTCCTCTCTCTCTCCTCTCTCTCTCTCTCTCTCTCTCTCTCTCTCTCTCTCTCTCCTCTCTCTCTCTCTCTCTCTCTCTCTCTCTCTCTCTCTCTCTCTCTCTCTCTCTCTCTCTCTCTCTCTCTCTCTCTCTCTCTCTCTCTCCACATGCTTTTTCCCCAGGCCTGGTTCTTTTGTCCCCCCTTTCTCCTAATAAAGCTCTGATACTGGGTTTTGTTGTGTCTCATGACCTTTTTGCCCAGTAACCAGTGCCACTTAGTTTATCATTTTTTAAAACAACAGGTGGTCCATGCCTTTAGTCCCAGCACTCCAGAGGCAGAGGCAGGTGGATCTCTGTGAGTTCAAGGCCATCCTGGTCTATATATGTAGTTCCAGGCCAGCCAGAGCTATGTAGTAAGACTGTTTCAAAGAAAAACAAAACCAACAAAAAACAACCAACCAAACAAAATAGTACTAAAGAAAACATGATTATTTGTAGCCAGTGGTCAGGGAATACAGGTATGTTATACATATTCATAGAGACTAGTTTTTGTCTTACACACACACACACACACACACACACACACACACACACACACACGTACGTTTTCTTTTCTTTTACTTGAGAATGGTTAGCCTCAAACTCCTATGTAGCTGAGGATGACCCTGAATTCCTGGTCCTTTTGTCTGTACCTCCCAAGTGCTGGGACTACAGGCATGTCTTACCATACTAGACTCATGATAGTTCATTTTATATCAAGTCTCTCAAAATGACCCTTTAATAAGAAAATATTGAGGTTTCAAAGATGAGATTGAAACACCTTTTTATGGCATTAGAAAAAGTAAACTATATGGTGAGTCTAAGGATTAAGTATCATACAGGTTTCATTTTGACCTTGAAAATGACCAAGTAAAGAAAAGTAGATAAATGGTGTCTTAGTGACTGTTCTATAGCTTCGATGAGACACTATGATCAAGGCAACTTATACAAGTAAGAGTTTACTTGGGGATTACAGTTTCAGAGGCTGAGTCCATGACTGTCATGAAGGGGAGCATGGCAGCAGGCAGCAGGTATTGTGTTGGAGCAGTAGCTGAAAGCTCACATCCTGAGACATCAGCCACAAGGCAGAGAGTAACATTGGCAACTTTTGAAAATCACAGCCAGCACCCAACAAGGCTACACCTCTTTATCCTTCCAAAACTAAGTCAAACTTCCCTACAGTTTCACCAACTCTGGACCAAGCATTCAGATAAATGGGCCTATGGGGATCACTCTCATTCAAACTACCACATTCCATGCTCTGGCCACCATAAGCTTGTGGCCAAATCATAATGCGAAATACATTTAGTCCAACTTCAAAAGTCCCATAGTCTTTCACAGTCTCAGCACAGTTTAAAAGTCCAAACTCTCTTCTGAGATTCAAGGCAATCTCTTAATTGTAGCCTCCTGTAAAGTCAAAATCAAAAAGTAAATTCCATAATTCCACCTTATAATGGCATAGAATATACATTGCCATTCCAAAAGGAGGGATGGGTAAATAGTGATGAAATCCTGGACCAAAGCAAGATGAAAATCCAGCAGGGCAGACTCCAGCTCCTGCAGCTCCATCTGATGTCAAAAAGGGCTTATCTGGCTTGGCCCTTCTAGCTTTTCTGAGCGCCAGACATGCCTCTCTCCTGGGTTACATCTACTACTTGTATTGCATTCTCCTTCACAGATATCCCACAGCTCTGGCATCTCCAACACATTCTATGCTTCACTTTCACATTTTCACAGAATGGCATCTCAGGACTCCCCTGCCGTGCCTGGCCTCAGCAGCTCTCCTTAACCACAGAGAAAGATTCCTCACCCTCTTCACCCCTCTATCCTTCATGACTCTGAAGTCAGAACCACATGTGTGGGACTGCCAAGTCTGACTGCCATCTTGGTGTGAACACTGGTACCCGTGAATCTCATTTGCAGCAGCTTTAGATTTGTTGCTTATTATGAATGGAAAATTCCTCAGGCCTCCCTTTTATAAGTTGGAAGCTTAGTTGAGTGGGGTCTTGCCATGAGGACATCCTTTCCTTTATTCTATTTTGAATTAGGTCTTTCTTTAATCTTTCATCACTTTCAGCACAAGCCTTGGCTCCAACATTAAATTTTCTGGTGCTCTTTTTCTCCTCAAACACAAAGTTTGTATTTTTTTTTATCACCTTGCTCTTTTTCATCATATACCTGAATAAGAGTTAATTCTAGTAACTATGTGATAGAATCAATATTAGGCCATCTTGAAATCTCCTTAGCCAAAGAAATTAGTTCATTACTTTTCAATTTAGCCTCAAGCAGACTCTTAGGACAAGGGCAGAAAACAGCCACATTCTTTGTCTTTAGCTCCTTGCTAATACTATTCCCCTCTGAAGCCTCTTAAGGTGGGCCTCCATAGTCCATATTGTTCTCAGCACTATTGTCTTCCAAGCTCCTGCTAGGATGGCCTGCCAAGTCCCACTTATAGTGTTCAAGCATTTTCACAGTCCAAAGTCCCATAGTCTTCCCCATTCCTTTGAAAACCAGTACGGTCAGGTCTGTCACAGCAACTCAACTCTTGGTACCAACTTCTTAGTTACTTTTCTATTGCTGTGATTATACCATGACCATGGCTATTCATAGAAGCAAGAGCTTATTTGGGGCTTACAATTTCAGAGGGTGAGTCTATGACCATGGAGGTGAGCATGGCAGCAGGAGGCAGGTATGGTGCTAGAACAATAACTGAGATCTCACATCTTGAGACACAACTGTGAGGCAGAGAGAACAACACTAGGGATGGCTGGGATTTTGAAAACCCTGCATCCAGTGACATGACAGCTCCAACAAGGCCACACCTTTTAGTCCTTCCCAAACAGTTCCATCAACTAGGGACCAGCTATTCAAACATATGAACCTATGGGGGCTGTTCTTATTTCACAAATACAATATTTAAAACTTTTAGGCAACAATACCAGTGTATTATTATGGAAGGGCTACACTCAGTAGAAAGTAAAATTACACAATTTATCTAATGATTAACTGAGTTATGGTACTCGCTGACAATGAAGACAAGTCTTTCTTAATTGCTATATATTTACATTGTATAATATATATATATATATAATGTAGCATATAATTATCTTTCATTACAAATATGTTCAAAGAGGCTGGAGAGATGGCTCAGTGGTTAAGAGTGCATTCTCCTCTTGCAGAGGACCTCACATCAGTTCCTAGCATCCATGTCAGGTGACTAACAACTGCTTCTAACTTCATATAACTCCTGCTCCAGGAGGTGCAGTACCTCTGGCCTCAGAGGGCACCCATATACACATGTACATATTCACACATACACATAAAAATAACACAGATCTTAAAAAATATTTGTACATACACATACATACACATTCAGAGCTAGGTGTGGTGATGCATGGCTGTATTCTGAGGCTTTTGGAGATAAGGCAGAAGCATCAAGAGTTCAAGGTCATGTCATTCTCAGCAACATATCAAGTTAGAGGCCAGCCTGGAATGCATGAGACTCTGTTTCAAAAAACAAAACAGAACACGAATAACTACACACACACACACACACACACACACACACACACACACACACACACACACACACACACACATAGATATGTACTTTGCAGAGAGGTAAATAATTTTAATTATTCTCTCTCTCTCTCTCTCTCTCTCTCTCTCTCTCTCTCTCTCTCTCCTCTCTCTCTCTCTCTCTCTCTCTCTCTCTCTCTCTCTCTCTCTCTCTCTCTCCACATGCTTTTTCCCCAGGCCTGGTTCTTTTGTCCCCCCTTTCTCCTAATAAAGCTCTGATACTGGGTTTTGTTGTGTCTCATGACCTTTTTGCCCAGTAACCAGTGCCACTTAGTTTATCATTTTTTAAAACAACAGGTGGTCCATGCCTTTAGTCCCAGCACTCCAGAGGCAGAGGCAGGTGGATCTCTGTGAGTTCAAGGCCATCCTGGTCTATATATGTAGTTCCAGGCCAGCCAGAGCTATGTAGTAAGACTGTTTCAAAGAAAAACAAAACCAACAAAAAACAACCAACCAAACAAAATAGTACTAAAGAAAACATGATTATTTGTAGCCAGTGGTCAGGGAATACAGGTATGTTATACATATTCATAGAGACTAGTTTTTGTCTTACACACACACACACACACACACACACACACACACACACACACACGTACGTTTTCTTTTCTTTTACTTGAGAATGGTTAGCCTCAAACTCCTATGTAGCTGAGGATGACCCTGAATTCCTGGTCCTTTTGTCTGTACCTCCCAAGTGCTGGGACTACAGGCATGTCTTACCATACTAGACTCATGATAGTTCATTTTATATCAAGTCTCTCAAAATGACCCTTTAATAAGAAAATATTGAGGTTTCAAAGATGAGATTGAAACACCTTTTTATGGCATTAGAAAAAGTAAACTATATGGTGAGTCTAAGGATTAAGTATCATACAGGTTTCATTTTGACCTTGAAAATGACCAAGTAAAGAAAAGTAGATAAATGGTGTCTTAGTGACTGTTCTATAGCTTCGATGAGACACTATGATCAAGGCAACTTATACAAGTAAGAGTTTACTTGGGGATTACAGTTTCAGAGGCTGAGTCCATGACTGTCATGAAGGGGAGCATGGCAGCAGGCAGCAGGTATTGTGTTGGAGCAGTAGCTGAAAGCTCACATCCTGAGACATCAGCCACAAGGCAGAGAGTAACATTGGCAACTTTTGAAAATCACAGCCAGCACCCAACAAGGCTACACCTCTTTATCCTTCCAAAACTAAGTCAAACTTCCCTACAGTTTCACCAACTCTGGACCAAGCATTCAGATAAATGGGCCTATGGGGATCACTCTCATTCAAACTACCACATTCCATGCTCTGGCCACCATAAGCTTGTGGCCAAATCATAATGCGAAATACATTTAGTCCAACTTCAAAAGTCCCATAGTCTTTCACAGTCTCAGCACAGTTTAAAAGTCCAAACTCTCTTCTGAGATTCAAGGCAATCTCTTAATTGTAGCCTCCTGTAAAGTCAAAATCAAAAAGTAAATTCCATAATTCCACCTTATAATGGCATAGAATATACATTGCCATTCCAAAAGGAGGGATGGGTAAATAGTGATGAAATCCTGGACCAAAGCAAGATGAAAATCCAGCAGGGCAGACTCCAGCTCCTGCAGCTCCATCTGATGTCAAAAAGGGCTTATCTGGCTTGGCCCTTCTAGCTTTTCTGAGCGCCAGACATGCCTCTCTCCTGGGTTACATCTACTACTTGTATTGCATTCTCCTTCACAGATATCCCACAGCTCTGGCATCTCCAACACATTCTATGCTTCACTTTCACATTTTCACAGAATGGCATCTCAGGACTCCCCTGCCGTGCCTGGCCTCAGCAGCTCTCCTTAACCACAGAGAAAGATTCCTCACCCTCTTCACCCCTCTATCCTTCATGACTCTGAAGTCAGAACCACATGTGTGGGACTGCCAAGTCTGACTGCCATCTTGGTGTGAACACTGGTACCCGTGAATCTCATTTGCAGCAGCTTTAGATTTGTTGCTTATTATGAATGGAAAATTCCTCAGGCCTCCCTTTTATAAGTTGGAAGCTTAGTTGAGTGGGGTCTTGCCATGAGGACATCCTTTCCTTTATTCTATTTTGAATTAGGTCTTTCTTTAATCTTTCATCACTTTCAGCACAAGCCTTGGCTCCAACATTAAATTTTCTGGTGCTCTTTTTCTCCTCAAACACAAAGTTTGTATTTTTTTTTATCACCTTGCTCTTTTTCATCATATACCTGAATAAGAGTTAATTCTAGTAACTATGTGATAGAATCAATATTAGGCCATCTTGAAATCTCCTTAGCCAAAGAAATTAGTTCATTACTTTTCAATTTAGCCTCAAGCAGACTCTTAGGACAAGGGCAGAAAACAGCCACATTCTTTGTCTTTAGCTCCTTGCTAATACTATTCCCCTCTGAAGCCTCTTAAGGTGGGCCTCCATAGTCCATATTGTTCTCAGCACTATTGTCTTCCAAGCTCCTGCTAGGATGGCCTGCCAAGTCCCACTTATAGTGTTCAAGCATTTTCACAGTCCAAAGTCCCATAGTCTTCCCCATTCCTTTGAAAACCAGTACGGTCAGGTCTGTCACAGCAACTCAACTCTTGGTACCAACTTCTTAGTTACTTTTCTATTGCTGTGATTATACCATGACCATGGCTATTCATAGAAGCAAGAGCTTATTTGGGGCTTACAATTTCAGAGGGTGAGTCTATGACCATGGAGGTGAGCATGGCAGCAGGAGGCAGGTATGGTGCTAGAACAATAACTGAGATCTCACATCTTGAGACACAACTGTGAGGCAGAGAGAACAACACTAGGGATGGCTGGGATTTTGAAAACCCTGCATCCAGTGACATGACAGCTCCAACAAGGCCACACCTTTTAGTCCTTCCCAAACAGTTCCATCAACTAGGGACCAGCTATTCAAACATATGAACCTATGGGGGCTGTTCTTATTTCACAAATACAATATTTAAAACTTTTAGGCAACAATACCAGTGTATTATTATGGAAGGGCTACACTCAGTAGAAAGTAAAATTACACAATTTATCTAATGATTAACTGAGTTATGGTACTCGCTGACAATGAAGACAAGTCTTTCTTAATTGCTATATATTTACATTGTATAATATATATATATATATAATGTAGCATATAATTATCTTTCATTACAAATATGTTCAAAGAGGCTGGAGAGATGGCTCAGTGGTTAAGAGTGCATTCTCCTCTTGCAGAGGACCTCACATCAGTTCCTAGCATCCATGTCAGGTGACTAACAACTGCTTCTAACTTCATATAACTCCTGCTCCAGGAGGTGCAGTACCTCTGGCCTCAGAGGGCACCCATATACACATGTACATATTCACACATACACATAAAAATAACACAGATCTTAAAAAATATTTGTACATACACATACATACACATTCAGAGCTAGGTGTGGTGATGCATGGCTGTATTCTGAGGCTTTTGGAGATAAGGCAGAAGCATCAAGAGTTCAAGGTCATGTCATTCTCAGCAACATATCAAGTTAGAGGCCAGCCTGGAATGCATGAGACTCTGTTTCAAAAAACAAAACAGAACACGAATAACTACACACACACACACACACACACACACACACACACACACACACACACACACACACATAGATATGTACTTTGCAGAGAGGTAAATAATTTTAATTATTCTCTCTCTCTCTCTCTCTCTCTCTCTCTCTCTCTCTCTCTCTCTCTCTCTCTCTCTGTCCCTCTCTCTGTCTCTCTGTCTCTCTCTCCCCAAGTCTTCCACAGCATGGTTGGTCTTTCACAGCTGTATCCTACTCCTGGTACCGAGTTTATTTAGGACATATACATACACTTTGCAAAGAGGTAAGTAATTCTTTTTGAGACATGGTTTCTCTACATAGCCCTGGCTGTCCTGGAACTTACTATATAGACTAGGATGGCCTAGGATTCAGAGATCCACCTGCCTCTGCCTCCTGAGTGCTGGGATATAGAGGTAAATAATCTTAATTATTCTTATTATTGCAGAATCCTTTCCTGTCTCTGTACTTTGCAAAGCATAAAAGTATTTAAAGTATTCCTATGTTTGGGTGGTTTAAAGGCAGAGCCAGAAAAAAAAAATGTCTCTAAGGTTTGATACTGGGAATAGATCAAATGGCAGTTGAATAATTCCCAACTTTATAACACACTTAAGAAAAACATATGTCCCACACCTTAAATCCCAGCACTCAAGAGGCAGAGGAGGAGGATCTCTGTGAGTTCAAGGCTAGCCTGCTCTATAGAGTGAGTTCCAGGACAGCCAGGGCTGCACAGAGAAACCTTGTCTTGAAAAAACAAAAAAGAAAACAAAGAAAAAAAACAGAGAGCATTAAAAAAGTCAGATTATTCCTGAAATAGAGCTATTCATTTAGAAATCAAAACAATAAAAGAAATTATATGTAGTAACTTTTACTGTATTAGTCAGTGTAGATATTATAATGTAGGGAAATGAGTGTTAGTGCTTATTCTGTATTTGCCTTGGTCTTAGAAAAAGTGGGGACCAAAATGCTGTCTTTTTGTGAGAACAGGCACTAAAGCAGCACATTTCCTGAGAATCCACTGTCACCTGACCTGGCATGTTGTCTTCATCTATTCCAAATTAAGTTCTAGGATGTTGAGAGCTCACCTTGTGACAAGAGCTATATTAGGCTAAGAATAACTGTGAATTTTTTTTTTTTAATTATCACTTTACTCTGAGAAACTGCTTCAGCAGTTGCTCTCATTCAGGGAGAGGTTGAAGAAATCTGTGACCTCCTCGATCCACCAAGTGACTTCATAATACTAATGTCTAGTTCAGGAGAACTGGGTAGAATTATGGCATATTCTGGTCTTCTACCTTAATAAGTATAGCTAAAATTTGCCAATTACCATGTTAACCGGTTTACATTTTTTGGAAAAAATTTGTATTTATTATTATTTTATTATTATGTGTGTGTCACTCATGCCAGGGTGCACATGAAGGTCAGGGGTAGTTTTGGGGAACAGGTTCTCTCCATCTACTCTGTGGGCCCCGGGACTGGATGCAGGTTTAGACTTGATGGCACATGCCTTATCTTACTGAGCCATCTCGATGGTGGAGCTCCACATTGTTTATCTCATTCGACACTCACAGCTCTTCTGTCCATTCTAATAAGATGTGACAGTGAAGTGAGAGCTGACGTTGAAATATAAGATCCTGTCTTTTTGGTTTGGAGATGTTTTGTGTTTGGGGTTATAGGTGTATACCCCATTAAACCCAGATGAAAGTAGTGTGTGTGTGTGTGTGTGTGTGTGTGTGTGTGTGTGTGTGTTGTATTATTTGTTTCTTGGTTGTTTTTGAGATGGAGTCTTGCTGTATAGATAAGGCTATCCTGGAATTCATGGCTATCCTCCTGTCTTAGCCTCCCAAATGCTAGGATTATAGGCACGAATCACCACACTGAACAAGATACTGTTAGTTTGGTATTGGAGTTAACTGAGAAATTGTCTGTTTACTAAGGAGTCTGGCTGCATTGCATTGCTTGGCAATACTACAAAGCATTCGCATTCATTAGAATTTCTCACATTTTTCACGAGTGTTTAACTAGTATTTGAATATCATTGTCTTGGGTTTCTCAGTCTTCTACCCCAGTTCTTCTGCTTGCCATGTTTCTTACAATCCTTTGAATTTATCTTTGTATTTTAAAAATAAACAATGAATATAATACATTTTTTAAAAGTTCTTATTATTTTTGTGTGCACGTGTGTGAGCGCATGTGTGCTGTGGAGCATGTGTGGAGGTCAGAGGAGCGCTTTCAGCAAGCTGTTCTTCCCTTCTGCTGGTGGGGTCTAGGCTTGAACTCAGGTTGTCAGTTTTGGCAGCAAGTCCCTTTACCTGCCGAGCCTTACACACAGTAGAGAAATGAAGACACATTCTCCACCTGTCTCCTATTCCCCAGACCATATTAGTGGTAGCATTCAGGCATCTGTACTGGCCTGCCCCTAGGGTCCTGACAGGATATACCTCAGCTGCAGCCGCTAAGAGCAACCCGTGTGCGTTCTCTATGTTCCCTTATAAAAGGAAGGCTTTACCTAACTCTCCCTCTCTCTTTCTCTCCTTCCCTCCCTCCCCCTCTCTCCCTCCCTCTCCCTCTCTTTCTTGCTCTTCCTCTCTTTCTTGCTCTTCCTCTCCCTTCACTTTCATCCACAGGTACCGGTCTCTGGCCCCTTCTCTCCCTCCCACTAAATAAACCTCCCACATGGACCCTGTTGTATGGCATGACTCCTCGCCACTTTTTAAAACACACCACTTGGTGCCATGACTTGGATAGGCTCTCCGGGCAGTCTGAGACGTGCTGGAACCCTGGAACTTGGTCCACCCACGACAGCCCTCCTTTCCTACCTAAGGGATCACTGGGACTCTCCATCCAACATCGACGAATGGTAATGAGGCTTTGTTCTCCAGCACAGTCTTCACCTGGTTTTTCTCAAAGTCCTGGTACCAGGTGACTGTGTCTTACTCAGGCTTTTAGCCCATGGCCCCTGCTTTTTGTGGATGATGATCCACCGAGCAGCCTGTGCCCCCTTGTTGGTCCTTGCTGAATTTCTGAGACACTAGAGATTCCAGCCCTTGGACCTTCTCTACCTTACTCATTGAAAATGTGCCTACCTCCATATCTAGCACCTGACTTAAGGGCTTGAACTTATCTGCCTTTGCAGTCAGACTTGGTCCCACACTCCTTAGACACCAATCAAAATGGTCGCTTACCAGCGCCCCATGCCCTGGTATTTTACAGGACCTTTGCAATTCCTGCCAGGGATCTGCTAGATGGAAGAAGGTACCCTACTTTCAAGCTTTCTCTTATCAATAGTTGTGTGTGGCATGTTTGTTTAGTGGCATACCTTGGCAGGGCCTAACAAAGGTACCCACTTCCCACTAGGACCTTATCTGCCTGCTCCACCTGAAATGGATCTGCTCTCTTCCACTGTAACAAACTGCTTTCTGATTCACTCTTCCACTGTAACATCCTGCTTTCTCATTCACTCTCTTCCACTGTAACAAACTGCTTTCTCATTCACTCTCTTCCACTGTAACAATCCTGCTTTCTCATTCACTCTCTTCCACTGTAACAATCCTGCTTTCTCATTCACTCTCTTCCACTGTAACAAACCTGCTTTCTCATTCACTCTCTTCCACTGTAACAATCCTGCTTTCTCATTCACTCTCTTCCACTGTAACAATCCTGCTTTCTCATTCACTCTCTTCCACTGTAACAATCCTGCTTTCTCATTCACTCTCTTCCACTGTAACAATCCTGCTTTCTCATTCACTCTCTTCTACTGTAACAAACCTGCTTTCTCATTCACTCTCTTCCACTGTAACAAACTGCTTTCTCATTCACTCTCTTCCACTGTAACAAACTGCTTTCTGATTCACTCTCTTCCACTGTAACAATGCTGCTTTCTCATTCACTGTCTTCCACTCTAACAATCCTGCTTTCTCATTCACTCTCTTCCACTGTAACAATCCTGCTTTCTGATTCACTCTCTTCCACTGTAACAATCCTGCTTTCTCATTCATCAACAGCCTTGCCTTCCATTCAATACCAACAATTGGGTCCCTGGATGTGAGACTGGCCTCAGTATTTCTGGACCAGGCAGTCAGGGAACCAAGAAAGAATTCTCCACTTTCTTTTTCTTTGCTCCAAGACCTGCTTGTGTCTGTCTGCTCTCTCTCTAAATGTCCTGTTTGCTGCAACGTGTGAGGTGAATCTGAGATAGAGAAGCCAGCTTCATCTGGCTCAGCACACATCAGTTTTCCCTCTTTTAATTTAACTTCTGGTGTGTGTGTGTGTGTGTGTGTGTGTATGTGATTGGAATTTAACCTTATATGTGTAAATTTAAGCTGGGTTTAATTCTGTGTGTATGTGTATGAAACTTGGATCCAACTCTATGTACATGTGCTTGTAACTATTGTTTAGAAAAAACGTGTTTTAAACAGCAGCTGTGTGGCTTTTCTCCATCTTGGCTGGTGACCCCATCATGATATAAGTAGCTCTATGGTTGTCAGACATCTTTTGCTGAGGTTAAAGAGTACACTTCTTAGTCCTAATGAGCTCTCTGTTCATTGTATCTCTTTTTAAACCAAGAAAGCAGCAAGCCTCAAATATTTTGACTGCCCTCAGGAATCAATCACCTGTGTCTCCTGGTAAATGGAATAGAAGGAGGGTGTCAAGGTGATGCTGTACTGATGGGAAAGGAACATGTGCTTTAAGGCCCCTTTATGTGAAGATAGGAAAGCTTAAGTGCTGATAAGGAGAAAGTGATTTGAGGTGTATAAAAGAATGAAACATGTTCCATTTTCTCTCTCGCTCTATGTTACTGTTCACAACCTTGATATTGATGAAATTCTGATAAGCTATTAATCTAGCTTTGGTGGAGTACTAAACACTATACCCCACCACTATAGTATTATAGCCACAAGCTCAGGATTTAAAATTCCCTTTGGTTGCTTTCTAATGTGTCTAAAACTTACCTCTTTTTGTAAACTCAAAGTTCTTGTGAGCTCCAGGGAGTGGACTTGGATTCACCTCGAACAACATCTTGCCAGGTCCAAGAGGCGCCTGACAGTTCCACAGAGCCTGGACAGTGAGGGAAACAGCCAGCTGCCCCAGGACATGGGCAACACCCAAGTTTTCTTAGGTCCCCCAAAGATGATCGATGCCTGCCCCGGGCCAGCAGGAAGCAGTCTTGAGAACAGGGCACCCTCATCTCCTGGCCCCCGCCCATCACCTGTTACCCCTTTCTAACTCCTCACCTTTTTATAATACACAAAAGGGAGGTGTGTTAGCATTCAGGCGTCTGTCCTGGCTGCCTTCAGGGTCCTGACAGGATGTACCTCGGCTGCAGCCCTAACAGCACCCCGTGTGCGTTCCCTAACTCCCTTATTAAAGGAAGGCTTTGCTTCCCTCTCTCCCTCCCTCTCTTCCTCTTCCTTCACTCTCATCCCCCTTCTCTCCCCTCCCCTCAATAAACCTCCATCATGGGCCCTGTTGTACAGTGTGACTCCTTCCCGCCACTTTTAAAAATACAACAGTGTCCCTAATTTTTCTGTATCGTTTGTGGTATTTCCTTGTGTGTTAATTTTGTCCCATTGCACACTGCTTTGCACCCCTTTTCTTTTTACCCTAACATCCCTTTATACCATCAAAAATGCCAAACACTCCAAACAAATCTCAAAATAAAAAGTTTGAACCTTTATTATTTATTTATTTATTTATTTATTTATTTATTTATTTATTTATTTATTTATTTTTTGGTTTTTTGAGACAGGCTTTCTCTGTATAGCTTTGCGCCTTTCCTGGGACTCACTTGGTAGCCCAGGCTGGCCTCAAACTCACAGAGATCCACCTGGCTCTGCCTCGAGAGTGCTGGGATTAAAGGTGTGCGCCACCACCGCCTGGCTGAACCTTTATTTTTTAAGACAAGTCTCCTGTGGCCCACATGGAAGGAGAACCTACTCAGTTGTCCTCTGACCATAACACACTCACCATGGCACTCAGGCGCGCGCGCGAGCATACACTCTCTCTCTCTCTCTCTCTCTCTCTCTCTCTCTCTCTCTCTCTCTCTCTCTCTCTCTCTCTTTCTCCCCAAAATTAAGTAAAATAAAATAAAAATTAAAGTTCTGTCAGCTAGGAGTGGGACTTTGTGAGCCCCTCCCTGGTCTACAGTTTTGACAGGCTTGACCTTCTGCAGGCCTTGTGCACAGTCACAGATGCTGGAGTTCCTTGTGCACACAGTCACAGCCGCTGGAGTTCCTTGTGCACACAGTCACAGCCGCTGGAGTTCCTTGTGCGCAGTCACAGCCGCTGGAGTTCCTTGTGCACAGTCACAGCCGCTGGAGTTCCTTGTGCACAGTCACAGCCGCTGGAGTTCCTTGTGCACACAGTCACAGCCGCTGGAGTTCCTTGTGCGCACTGTCACAGCCGCTGGAGTTGACGTGTGCCATGGCCTGGTCATGTGGGGAGCAGAGGCCCTGAGCGTGTGCGGGTTTGAGTCAACGTGTGCTGTTAACACAAGCACTGTCGTGTCCAGGAGCCTAGCTTCATAGGAACTGGCAAAGCCTTCCTTGGGGGCCTGAGTGAATGGTGACAGTGGGCAGACAATGTTCACCATGGCCTCACCACTCAGTTTACTGCTCCTGTCTAGGGGAGCTAAACCCATTTCCTCGATCCAGATCTCTACCACTAACCCTGTCTCTATTTATCTGTAACAACCCCCACTTCATTGCTCAGCTGTATGATAAACATGCTGAGCTTCTGGGACCCTGCAGCTCTCCCATCAGAGATTGGGGTCCACCCTACCCCAGCTGTTCTGTTCATCTTTTCTTCAGTTCTCCCGTGCTCCTAGTCAGGTCAAGTGCCTTGGCTGTGCGCAGCTGCCGCACACTATTTTGCCACTGGTTCTCACAACCTTCTCATCACATGATGGTCCCTGAGCCTTGGGAGTAGGGGGCACTATTGGCAGTGAGTGGCTACTGGGGGAGGGAGAGTTCATTCTCTTTGGATGCAGACCCTGATAGGCTGTTCATGTTGCAGTGGATGGCCTTAAACTAAGCAGATTTGCTTTAATCACAAAAAAAAAAAAAAAACCCAAAAACCAAAAACCAAACCAAAACAAAAAAAACAACACATTAGGCTGGAGAGGCGGCTCAGTGGTTAAGAGCATTGGCTGCTTTCTCAGAAGACCCAGGTTTAATTCCCAGCATCCACACGGCAGCTCACAACCGTAACTCCAGTTGTAGAGCATAGGACACCCGCACATAGACATACATGCAGGCCAAACAACAATGCACATAAAAAAGGCAAGAGTGGGTACAGAAAGAATTGAAGGGAAGAAGTAGGGGCAGATTTGATCAAAATACATTATGTTCATGTATGAAATTGTCAAACAATGAAAAAAGTTTTGGAGTTAGACATGGTTACAACTTTGTATCCCAGCTACTCAGGAAACCAAAGCTAGAGGCCTGAGAGCCTGGAGTCAGCACAGGCTACACAATGAGACATGTGTTGATGGCGCACACCATTAATCTCAGCCTAGGAGAGGAGAGCTGGTGGATCTCTGTAAGTTGGAGGCTATCCTGATTTACATAGCAAGTCCTAGGCCAGCCAGGCTAGACAGACAGTTTTGGTAACAATGGCAGCACTGCTGTTAGGACCACAGAAATGGTACAACTTCTATCAAAGGTCATTTGCCAATAACTACCAAATTACTGTTTTGTTTTTTTTTTTCTGCAGTATTGGGAGATTGAACTTGAGGCCTTGGACATAGGCATACACTCTACAGCTGAGCTAACTAACCCCCTGATGCTCAAATTATTTTTATTTTTAAAGTTAATTTTAAAAATCATCGTGTGTGTGTGTGTGTGTGTGTGTGTGTGTGTGTGTGTGTGTATGTGTGTGGCTTGTGATACCTCTCAACCCAATTAAATATCCTGTAGCTCAACGTGTCCCCCTCCACTCTTGGCAGAGGCTCATGTGGTTCAAGCTGCTGTTGAACCACCTCCATAATGCTGGGATTACAGACTACATGCTCAGCCACATGCTCAGTTTTCTATAGTTCTGGGGATTAAACCAAGGTTCTCTGCATGCTAGGCAAGCAACCTACCAACCGATCTGTGCCCCAGCCTGGAAAGTGTTCTTAAGTGGTGTATGACGTTAGCCTAATTCTGCAAACAGTGAAGTGAAAAGTGTTCCTGGTAATATATTCATGACATTATCATTAACATACTTTTCAGATATTATGCTCTGGGCTTCTCTTTTCTTTGAGACTATATAGCCCTGGCTGAGTGGAGCTCACTACAATCTAGGCTGGCCTCACACTCACTGTAATCCGCCGGCTTGTGGCTCCTGAGTGCTGAGACTAAAGCTGTGTGCTACCATACCCAACAGGGCTCTACTTTTGTAGATAAAAACTCACAGAGAAACAATTTAAAATGATAGAATTTATTTTAATATAATGATATACATTTGCACATGTACTATTTTAAAAATAAGCATGTAAATGATAATTATAAAACATAAGTCAGCCCTAATTCAATATTATCAGAATAAATGAGCAGGCATAGGAGTCAGGCTAACATTGTTGCATTTGCCCTTTAAAGTCAGAACAACACTCAGTGCATTGCTGTTCACCCTTCCTCAATGTCGTGTTATCATGAATGCCCCTCTTATAACTTACATTCAAGTCATGAAAATCTCTCAACAGTTATTAAAGTACTAGTAAGTCACTGAACCGAGTAACCTAAAAATACTAGCCTAAATTAAAACCCTGAGGAATTAAAATCTTTTACACAATAGTTTTGGTTAAGTGTAATTCATGTTTGTAAGGACTACTTAATTTAAGGTCATACTTGGTAAGGCAGAGTAAAAATAAGATCTATGACAGTTACAATCTAAACTATCTTTAGTTTCTTGCTACAAAGTTGTTTTGTTTCCCTAGGAAGTAGTTTTGCACAACACTGGACCTCTTCACCATCTTCTGCTGCTTATCAGCTTTATCCTCAGTAGTTGACATTTGTGCACTAGGCTGAGGTGCTTTAACAATGGCGGCTCAGACTTCACGCACCCAAGAACTACATGTCGGAGAGTTCATGTCCATGCTCAACCATGGCCTGCACAAACTGCTTGAAGACTCGGTCCATGTAAGTGCATTGCCTAGGCCAGATTCCCTCCAGAAAACCAATGTGGCCTCCATAAGAAGTGAGGACCAGAGCGACATTAGGGTTTTGCTTAGCAGTTTCTATGGGGATAGCTTGAGGGATTGAAGCAGCAAGATGGGGTGCGGGAGGGGTTGGTGGTAAAGAGGTGGGGGAGAGAGAAGAGAGGTCATTAACATTTTTCATTAGGAAACGTATATGTTATCATTTCTAATCAGTAAGAACATCATTAAACAAATAAATGGAATGAGTTTGACTAATTTATACCAATCATCTATATTCTTATAATAATCCATATTTGCAGTCTTGTACTAAATCATTATTTTTAAAAGAACCAATCTAAGATTTTATATAACCTAAACACACGGGCTGTTTCTCGGCTGTGAGATGGCTCAGCTGCCGAGGTGCGTGTGTCCTCCTGACAGGCTGTGTTGGCTCTCTGGGACCCCCACACGTGTGCTGTGGCACCCACACTAGTGCATGGATCCTCGCACAAACATATACAGAATATCAGATAAAACAAAATACAAATACAGGCTGATTCTTGTTTTGAGAAATTAAAACTAAGCTAACCTTTGTGAGAGTTGTAAATCCATTTTGTGTAATTTTGATTATATGTGAATCTAGATTTTTAAACATGATTGGTAACTGTACAAAGGACTTGAAATCCCAAATGTGATATATACAGTAAAAGCCAAGATATCAAAAACAAAAAGAAATAAAATTCTGGCCAACAGTAATGAGTGTCTACCTCCTGCTGCTGAGACATTTAAGACAGGGTAATTATTTTTTTCTATCTTTCTGATTTTCTGTTTACACTCAACAGAAAAGAAAAACTTAATTGGAAAATGGAGCTGAAACAAAACACTGTAATTCACTAGTAACGGCCGTGTTTGCATGCCCTCTATCCAGTTAACTTTGAGCAGAAAATTCAAGGGCATGAATTAAAGTTATTTTATTTTTTCTCCTAGGCTTTAGAGTTCAGACAGTGGAAAATAAAGTGTGTGTGTGTGTGTGTGTGTGTGTGTGTGTGTGTGTGTGTGTACGTGCACTTGTGCACAACCTCGTTAGTGCTCAGCCGAAGCTCATCCACTGGGCTCCACCCCAGCACTCTGAGTGTCTAACCCTGACGGCTACAGTCATTTCAGAACAAAGGCTCTACCACACTGCGGTCATGCGAATGATGGCGGCCGCCTGTTCCCTCAGGCTGCAGACAATTGTCCACTATGTGATAAGACTATTTTAAGGGCCTGGGGAAAAAAAGTAAATAATTGAGTTCAAACTTCACCCTAGTGTGTCAGGTTAAATGTTGGGAATCTCTTGTTTGTAGCTGAGGCAGCAAAGGATAAGAATGGGTGGAGAAACATCAGACCTTATCCAGTGGAATTATGGGAAGCAACCTTGTAATAGATAACTACAGCCAGTTTCATTTTCTCATCTATAACTAAAGGCCCAAAGTGCCAGCTATTGAAAATCACCTCTGGAAAATTCGACCTCTCAGAGAAATGATGGGTGATTTAAAATATTTGTGTATATTGGGATGTTCTAAAACTTTACAATGCATGTGTTAGGGTTGGGATCTGGGTAATTACACTGTTTAGTGGTGACTGAGCTCAGGGCCCCAAATGTGCCAGGTAAGCACCCTATATTGAGCTCCAGCCCAGCCCCAAATAAATGTTTTTAATTAAGTATTTGGAGAAAATGTTTAAAAGATTTTTTTTCTTGAGGTTCTGGAGAGATGACTCAGTGGTTAAGATAAGAGCACTGGTTGATCTTTTGAGGACCCACGTTTGATTCCCAGCTCCCATGTGGCAGCTCACAACCATCTGTAACTCTAGTTCCAGGAGCTATGACTTCCTCTTCTGGCCTCTGTGGGTACCAGGTCCAGACACACAAGCAAAACACCCAACACATTAAAGTTTGAAAACTGATTTAAGAAGATTTTTGAGTCAGGCATGGTGGCTCACACCTGACATTCCAGAACATGGGGTGGAGGCAGGAGGATCAAGAGTTCCAGGGAAGCCTGGGCTACACAGTGACATCCTGTGTTGACAACAGCAAATCATAACCATCTTTCAGCCCTCACACAGCCGTTAGAGGTCAAGCCTTCTGACACGAAGTTTGTAAGATTACTTTCAATAAACAAACATGTATGCTTACTGCTGTTCTTTTTTATTTATTTTTTATTTTATTTTATTTTATTTATTTTTTTTTTTTTTTGGTTTTTTTCGAGACAGGGTTTCTCTGTGTAGCTTTGTGCCTTTCCTGGAGCTCACTTGGTAGCCCAGGCTGGCCTCGAACTCACAGAGATCCGCCTGTCTCTGCCTCCCGAGTGCTGGGATTAAAGGCGTGCGCCACCACGCCCGGCTTTATTTATTTTTTAAATCAGGAGGCTTCTTTTTAAGATTTACTTTTATTACTTTAAATGATGTATGTGTAGGACGGATATGTACACTTGAGTGAACTGCCTGTGGAGGCCAGAAGGTGGTGCTAGACTGGAGTTACAGGTGACTTTGAGTTGCCTGACAGAGGTGCTGGGAACTGAACCAGGGTCCTTGACAAGAGCAATACATGCTCCCAACCACCCAGCCATCTCTCCTGCCCAAATGCTATTCTTAAATTAAGAGAGTATGAAAGTTAATTTTGGAATAATTTTCTTCCTTACTGTATCCAATAGAAAAAAAAAAAAAACTAGACTGTTTTCCTTTAGAAATAAACTTTTGGCACAAATTTGCTTCCAGCATAGAAATACTCAAGGACATTGTGTTTCTAAAGTCTCAAGTCCTCTTCCACGTTAAAGGGGAAGAAAAACCCCTACTCCTTTTATTTTGGAACTCCAGGAAAAAGGGCAAACAATGCCAGTGCCCTCCCCAGGCAAAGATGCTGGAGCACCATCTGTTTAAAGGCCTGGCATTTGAGAGGAACCAAAGGTTATACACGCGAGAACACACTATCAGTTCTAACTGGGCCCGAGTCTCTGACCCTGTGGTCTGAAACACTTTGATACTAAGTTATAAAGCTAACTTTTGTTTGCTGGTTTTTATGTTTTGAGTCTTCCTGGCCCAGGCTGCTCTTCAGCTTGTTCAAGTTCAGGCCAGCCTTAAACTCATTTCTTCTTCTTGCTTCAGTGTCTAAAACGCTGGGATTATAGGCATGGAGCTCCACGCCAGGAAGCATTTTAATTAAAAAAATCATAATAGAAGACACTGTATAACTGTTATATTTTTATTATCATAGTTCCTTGAAAAGAACACTATTTTAAAAGCTAACCGGGAGCCAGGGAGATGACTCGGCAGTTGTTGCTCTCCCAGAGGATCCAGGTTCAGTTCCCAGCACCTGTGTCTGGTGGCTCCCAACAATCCGTAACTCCAGCTCCAGGGCACCTGTTGCCCTCTTCTGGCCTCTAGGGCCACTGACACACACATGGCATATACTCACATATACACAGAAATAAAACTAAAAGATAGGTCTTTGAAAAAAAAAGTTAATTCATACCAAAGTGTGTAGACAGATGGTGTTCTTACCATGGCTGGGTGAGAAAACATCATCCACAGCATTCAGGCACAGCACTGGGATTCCCACGGACTTCAGTCTGCGGTTTGGACTGGCATCCATGTAATAATCATCAATTGTTCGGTATCCAAACATGACTGAGGTGAATCGTTTATCAAACTCTCTAATAGACTTAGCCTGAAAAGCAAATCCAAACTGAATCTACTCTTGGAGTCACAAGAGGAAATAAAAATATTAGGGAAAGCTACCCCTTACCTTCATGACCTGGTCCATGTCAATTTGTTTGACAAACATATGCTGGTGCCTGAAACAAAAGAAATTTCAAACTAAAAATTAAGATCACCTCTACTTCAGTCATATCTAAAATATATAAGAGCAGGTAATTAAAAAGTCCAGCACAGGGAACTAAAATAATATCCGCTGGACCAGTGAGATGACTCAGTGGGTAAAGATACATGCAGTCAACCCTGATGGCCTGAGCTCAGTTCTGCCCACATGGTAGAAAGACAATTTCTTTACACAGACTGTTCTCTGACCTACACAGCATACTGCCCACACGAAGTAAGCCAATAAAAGTGTAATGAAAATATTTTAAGTCTGCCTAATCTCTCTCTCTCTCCCCCCCCCCCCCATGGTGTTTGGTTAGAGGACAGTTTTGGTGCAGGTTCCCATTTTCTCACCAGGGTGATCAATATATATCCATCTTTTGGCAGTGACAGAGATTGAATTTAGCACCTGGAACATGACGCCCATATGTTGTAATGCTGAGCTACATCCTTAGGTCCTCAACTAATACTTTAATCCAAATGATTCTTCATTTTTCTTGCTACTGTTCCCATTTCAATGACCAGGCCAGTGATGGTTAGCACTGCTATAATAATGACACAATGATTGTGTGGTATTTTTAGCATTAAATCATTAAATCATGTTTATATTTGTCAATTCGTTTTAAAATGCGTGGTAGGGGTATAGTTGGGGCTGTAGAGGTTGAGTATGTGCCCAGCATGTTTGAGATCCTGGACTCAGTCCCCAGCACTGAACAAACAAACAAACAGTAACGGCCATTAAAGGAATGAAACAGAAACATCTTGCTGCTCTGTGCTACCATGCAGGTCTTCACTGTTAGAAGATGAACAATTCCAGAAAAACAGATGCAAAGACATTATTTTGAAAATATGAGAATCATGAGCTAAGAATATATAAGACAGAAAAAGAACTGTATTCTATTTCTTTCTTGTTTTGAATATATTTTCTTAAAATTGAAAAAAAAAATCATTTAATTTGTGTTCATGTGTGTATGCCACAGTGTGTGTGTGTGTGTGTGTAGATCAAGAGGGAATCTCTTCTCTCCTTCACCATGAGTCACAGGGATTAAACCCTGGTTGTCAGGCTTGGTGGCAGGCACCTTTACCCACCAAGACATCTTGCCATTTCACATTCTCCCATTGCTAAAACACACCACACTTGTAAGAATATGCTTAAGGAGCTATATTATTCAACATGTGATGGAGATGCTGTGAAAATATGTTGCTCTCATTGGTTGATAAATAAAGCTGTTTGGCTTATGGCAAGGCAGCTTAGGGCAGGCGGAAAATCTAAACAGAGAGGAGGAAGGCGCAAGAGCAGAGGAGACACTGTCAGCTGCCACCATGAGAAACAAGATGTAAAAGTACCGGTAAACCACGAGCCACGTGGCAAAGTATAGCTTTATAGAAACGGGTTAACTTAAGATATAAGAACTAGCTAGCAAGAGGCCTGCCATAGTCGTAGTTTAAAAATAACATAAGCCTGTGTGTGTTTATTTGGGTCCCAGCAGGTGTGGGACAGTGGGTGAGAGGGATCTGTCCTGACCACAGGCCAGGGGACCACAGGAAAACTTCCAGTTACAAACACGGGACACTCCTTTTTTTTGTGAGACAGGGTCTCTCTATACAGCTCAAACTGTCCTGGAGCTCACTATTTAGACCAGGTTGGCCTTGAACTCAGAGATATGCCTGCCTCTGCCTCCTGAGTGCTGGGATCAAAGGGGTAAGCCACCACACCTAGCTACACAGGACATTCTTAACACATTACCTGAGAAAGAATTAGGTTTGGAAAAGGCTAACAACCAAAAAGCCTAAGGAAACAGCCCAAACGTATCACCAAACACACTCTGCACTAATGTTGCAGTTTTCAGAATAATTGAGAATAGCAACCTTCAACGCAGGGTAGGGGTACAAACAGAAGGAATGCATTCTGTCTTTTTTTGTTTGTTTGTTTTCAAGACAGGGTTTCTCTGTGGAACAGCCCTCGCTGTCCTGGAACTCATTTTGTAGAACAGGCTGGCCTCAAACTCACAGAGGTCCAACTGTCTCTGTTTCCCAAGTGCTGGGATTAAAGGTTCACACCACCACCACCCAGATGCATTATGACTTTTGTCTATATTTTTACCTTATAATTTTTGGTATGCATTCATAATGTAGAGAGTATCTTAGTAAAGTAATAAATTTATTGTATAAACAAATACACATATACTGGTAGTGTTATACTCTAAAATTTCATACTGCTGAGTCATGTAATCTAAACTGGTAACAAAAGGCTTTAAACATGACTTACTTCTTAACTGAAGACTGGAGGCAAGTTGTCAGGTAGTAATTAAAAAGCAGCCAGTTTAGTGGTTTCTCCAATGACTCTGAGCACGCGAAAGTATTCCAGCCAACTGAAAATGTTGCAGCTGCCATCAAAGGAGTTTTGGACCCAATTTTACCCAAGTAATTTAGAAGCAGCATTCTAAAATGGCAAGAAAAAAGATTTTGACTGGCTACATCTCTCAAAAGTCCCTTTCTAACCATACACGTCACAGGACAAGGCAGACACCAGCAAGTAACCAATGCTCAGTCTCTTTTTCTTTTTGAGATAAGATCTCAGGCAGCCCAGGATGACCTTGAACACTCAACTCTGTAGGATGACCTGGACTGCCTTAGCCTCCCAAGAGCCGGGTCTGTGCCATCACCCGTGACCACTGCTGAAGTCCTGCGCACTGGAAGGGTTTCTTTGTTCTTTCCTCATAGTCATAGTTTACCGAGTGGTTCTCAAACGCGGCTGCGCACTGGGATCACCAGGGACTATGTGAACTACTGGTGTCTGACCTCACGCCCTGAGCTCCTGAGTCTACTGGTCTGAGTGGTCGGTCCCCCTATGTGCCTATGCACCTTGCATCCCACGGCGAGTCTCCAAAGCACGCTACAGTCCACTGGTAGACTTTCTGAGCTGTGGCAGAGCATTTGGCCCCTAAAGTTACTGAACTTCTGTTCCTTCCTCTGTTTCTCTTATTCTATCAATTTCTTCAATTCTAGCCAAGCTCTATTTGGATAAGAGGGACAAGAGTTGAGTTTGAGTTAGCACTCAATGGCTCAAACTAAGAAGGGTAACGCCCTAACTCCACCTCCCATTATATCCTCCGTACATAGCTTCTTCAACAGACTAGGCTCTAAAGTAGGAGAATGGATAAAATACTTCCTCGTTACCTTTTACAACTCAAATGGTTTACAAGGATAGGAAATTTTATTTTGTTTGTTTTTTTGTTTTTCGAGACAGGGTTTCTCTGTGTAGGCCTGGCTGTCCTGAAACTCACTCTGTAGATTGGGCTAACCTTGAACTCATAGAGATCCAATTGCCTCTGCTGCCCAAGTGCTGGGATTAAAGGTGTGGGCCACCACTGCCCAGCTTAAGGGCAGGAAATTTGTATGAAAAGTGGACATCTGGCTTTTGAAAATAATTTTTTTGAAAAAATTTTAAAATAACATTTATTTAGTGTGTGTGTGTACATGTATGTACATTCTATAGCAAGTTTGTGGAGGCCAGAGAACAATTTGAGGGAGTCAGTTCCTTCCTTCTATGTAGATCCCAGGATAAAACTCAGGTCCTTGGGCATGGCAGCACCTGCCCTTGTCTACTGAGTTGTCTTACCAGTTCTGAAACCGACTGCTCTTTTTTTTGAGACTGTATTTCACTGTTTTTAGCTGAGGCTGGCTTGGAACTTGTCACCCTCCGGCCTCAGCCTCCAGGAATGCTAGAATCACAGATATGTTCCATCCCATGCGATTTGAAAATGACCTTTTATAATGACTATATGACTTGCACACAGTGCTGTAGTCACTAATCCATTTGAAGGATGCTTCTTGTCCTGTGAAGAATTCATTCTAGGGTTCTCATATAGTACCTTGACACTTCAGCTGGAGGTCAGACAGTGTCCAGACTGGTAAAGTACACAAACCAGAACAGCTGGAAAGGATCTAAAGCAGAAAGACCCTGAAACAGGCACAGCCAAATCTTTAGAGGCAATTCAGAAGTGCTAGAATGTGAAGATGCTACCTCAAAAGGTCATTTTACATGGAAAGAAGGCCCCATTTGCTCACCGGTGGGGGGGGGGCAAACATTACATGGGTCTAGATGGAGAAAGAACTCATGGATGAAAGGATTTAAACACCAAAGAATGGATTTTATTTGGCATCTGTATTTCAAACTATATAATTCAATAGCAGACACAATTGGGGAAATGTGAACACTTAATACTGATACTTAAGAATACTGCTAATCTTGTTCAGGTATGTAAGAGTACTGAGCCTTTTTTAAAAAAAGACACAGGTGTTCCATTTAGCGTTACCAACTGAAACATTAATATAACGATTTTCTTCTGTGCTCCACTCCAGGAGGTGTTGTGATACATAGCTGATGCACTGTGTAGAAAAAGCAAGATCCTATCTCCTCTCCTTGCTCCAAAATCCACTGATCTGTTGTCCTGCAGTAGGGGCTTCATCAGACACTAAGGTGAGAACAGAGTCCACTCTTACGGGCTCAAAGCCAAAAGGCCAAGAAGTGATTCAACCAACTGATTTATTATTCTGAGGAGCTAGGAACTGAACCCAGGGCCTCCCATGTTTTAAACATGTGATCTACTTAGTACCATCTGAAATAATAATAAAATGATTATGAGGTTTGGTTAATAGTAATTGGAGTTGGGAATGAACTGGAGAAGTGGGTGATATTGATGAAACAAGATTACCCACAAGCTGATAATTACTAAGGCTAGGGGATGACTGTATGCAGGAATATTCTTATTTTCCATTTCATGTGTTTGGAATTCTCTATTCATTTAAAAAGTATTTACCAACTCACTGGGAGAGCAGAATCTGGGTCTAGAGCCGCAGAGTTTCTTGACTTAACTCAGTTCTGGCTCAAAGCCCACACTTGGCCCCAGGCATCGCAGGCACTGGGATGACCCCAGTCCATGGCTCACTGGGCATAAGACTCTTGCTTAGACTCTGCTTTTGCCAGCTGCATCTCAAAAAAGAAAGAAGGAAAGAAAGAAAGTGCACCCACTTGGGAACGTGTCACAGTGCTAGGCAACTAGAAGGTGTGACTCCTTCAAATAATTCACAAGACATTAATATTCAGCCAGCTGGAAAAGCTAATCTAACAGTCAGACCCGGTCTTTGGGCACTGAGGCTTCAAGGCTGGATGAATAAGCCTTTCCCAAGAGCTTCTGAATTGACAATTGGGGCCTCTTTATGTAAGGGCTAGCTAGCTTTGAAAAAAGTCATGGATTTATATGATTAAGGGAAAAAGTTCAGCCTTACTCTGTCTTTTCAGGTTCACTCTGAGGCTGAAGGGAAGAGGCTGAAATATGTCCATTAAGCACAACCTGGAGTCTGCTTGTTTCCATGCTGAGTCAGAGAGTTCCTTCTTTACTGGGTCAAGTCAGACCTTCCATGCTAATGTAAGGGATGGATTCTCTATCAGAATCTAAAAAACTCTGGTCAGCGCCTACTCGGCAGGGCCTGCTGTCCATGTCCACCTTTCGCTTTCCAGCATGTACACTCTGAAGATGTTCTGAAAACTGAGATGGTAGATACATCCAGAATAAAGCTAAAAAAATTTCTATTTTCAGTGTTGACTGGCTTTTAAAAAGAGGTTAAAAAAGAGCAATTTAATTCTATTTTATGTATGTAAGTGTTTGCCTGCATGTATGTCTGTGGACCATGTAAGTGCAGTGCTGGTGGAGGCCCAAGAGCTTGTGAACTGGAGTCATAGAGATGGCTGTGAACTGGAGTCATAGAGAGATGGCTGTGAACTGGAGTCATAGAGATGGCTGTGAACTGGAGTTAGAGAGATGGCTGTGAACTGGAGTCATATAGAGATGGCTGTGAACTGGAGTCATAGAGAGATGGCTGTGAACTGGAGTCATAGAGAGATGGCTGTGAGCTACCATCTGGGTGCTGGAACTGTACCTGGGTTCTTAAGAACAGCATGTGTTCTTAATTGCTGAGATGTCTTTCCAGCCCCCCATAATCAGCTTTTAAAATAAAGACAAATGGTCATCTAGTATGCCTAAGTACCAAAATGTACAATAAAATATATGTATGGTAAAATATTCTAATGAAAAGCAGTTAATTGGTATTAATCTTATAGGGCTTGGTAGGGGAAGATGTCTCTAGTTTTATATATATATATATATATATATATATATATATATATATATATGTCTACTTTTTTGATAATTTATTCTGCAGATAGGAAAAACAACAATTTGCAAAAGAGAATTTTTTAGTAGAAAACTTTAGAAAAATGAAATACAATAGCTTGGGGTAGAGGTACAGGGCTCAGTGGTAAGTGTCTGCTGACATGCATTGGTCCTAGCTTCAATCCCCAGCACCATAAAAATTAATTAATTAAATTAAAAAATAAGTGTTGACAATGGTTAGGGGGTCTAAAGTCTAGGAAAATACTAGATAACTTTTAGATTTCTTTAAGTTCACTTTCTCTCTCTATCAACACACACACACACACACACACACACACACACACACACACACACACACACACACCAGTTATTAGTGTCAGATATCACTCAAAGGGACTGGAGATGCTCCACCGTGAAGCTCCACCGTGAAGCTCTTGCTGTCTCCCCAGAGGGCCTGAGTTCAGCCTCCAGCACTCATAGCAAGCTGCTCACAAACACTTGTGACTCCAGCTGCAGGGGTCCAATACCATCTTCTGGCCTTCTCAGGCACTCCATGCTCAGCATGGGCATATACATACACAGACAAACACAAAATACATAAATAAATCTTCAAAAAGCTCCAAATAAACCCCAATGGAAGGGTAAGTGCATAAGCCATCTTAGCTTAACAGCATCTGGAGTGGGACATTAACAAAATGAAGTTTATTTGATTGCTCTCCAAAAGGACTCACTGGACCCTTTGCATTACAGAAGCCAGGAAAATACTGAACTTTGTCTGAGCTGATTCCTTCCTGCCTTCCTTCAGCCGCAAGTGAGAGACTCAAACATTCAGAGTCAAGTGTCGAGGAGTTTGTAGTCCTCCTAGAGAGAGCTGTGAGGACTGTTCCCTTTGCCTGTAGTCGAGGGGGGGGGGGGAGGGAGGACGGCTCCCCTCTCCACGCGCAGAAGAGAAGAAGTCCTTACCCTCCCATTGACACGCCTGCTGCCAAAAACGGGGCCAAAGGGTACAGGCTGTGGACATGCTGGATGACCGTCTCCAAGTCTTCAGTGTTGGCACAGCAGTAGGTCCGTGGTGTCTGGACAAGAGCGCATTATTGTTAAAATGTGAGGGGAATGATTTGTAGAGTAGAAATGTTTAGTTTAAAAAAAAAAAAAACAAGCAAGGCCAGGCAGTGGTGGCGCACACCTTTAATCCCAGCACTCAGTAGGCAGAGGCAGGAGGATCTCTGTGAGTTCGAGGCCAGCCTGGTCTACAGAGTGAGATCCAGGAAAGGCTTCAAGGCTACACAGAGAAACCCTGTCTCGAAAAAACAAACAAACAAAAACAAAAAAACAAAACAAAAAACCCAAACAAGCAAGAAGTCATAAATATAAAAAATAACCTTTTGAGGGGTGGGGGTGGGTGGTGCCTGCAGCGGCAGTGGTGGTGCCACAGACCTTTAATCCCAGCACTTGGGAGGCAGAGGCAGGCAAATCTCTGAGTTTGAGGCCAGCCTGGTCTACAGAGTGAGTTCCAGGACAGCTAGGGTTACAGAGAGAAACCCTGTCTCAAAAAAACAAAAATAGCAATAACAACAACAACAACAAAAATAATCTTGGTTTATACATATTATTAATAATATATTATTATTACATATAATATCTTCTAACTTACAATCAACATGATCTGGTAGCACTAAGAAAAAGACCTTGAATGTGCAAGGAAAGCTTGGTATAATGGGACCAGGCCCATGTAAACACCTTCAGTTAAAACAGGCGCAAACACGCAGATGTGTGAGAAAATACAGGGAAGTGCATTATATAGAAAAATCATGTATGCTCCCTAAAAGGCAAAATAATTCTTCATTTAAAAAAAAAGCCAAGCAAGCAAACAAGATTTTCTAATAATGCCATAGAAGGTTAAATTCCAGGGCATGCTGGGCGTGGGGGCACATGTCTTTAATCCTAGCGTGTAGGAGGCACATTTAGTGGCTCTCTGTGAGTTCCAGGCCAGCCTGGGCTACATAGCGAGACCCTGTCTGGGGGAGGGCGCTAAACTGCCACTAGTTTCTCACCAGGGAATTGTTTCCTCCACCCTGAGCGCTGTCCACCCGATGAAGAAGTGAGGTTTCTAAACACCGCCTTTATCTAGACAATGCAACATAAAGTCTGTCTCATTAAATATCTTCTATTATGATACTGTATCCATTTAGTTCCAGCTGTGCAGTGTATCTTCCAATACTGAATCAGGCCACCTAAGACTTCAGTTTTCTGTCTGGAACTTAGAATATTTAATTTTACAGTTCCTCACTCAAGGCCTAGTGATCTGTATGCAATTATTTAATGATTCTATTTAAGGCAACTCTGATTCTTGTGTGGCTATGCCTACCAAAAGGAGTAATTCTTATAACAGGACTAATTGTGTTCTTCAATCCATCTCTACAGTGTGATCTCTTGAGATAACCATGAGATAAAAAAGCCCCAGGAAATAGCCCCATCAGCCCCCTGGAGACCAGGGTGACCTGTATGCCCTCCTGTCATGGCCCCAGATGGGAATAGTGCATGCTCCTGTAGTTGTCTGCATAAGGCACAGGGCACCCGTGATTCTGGGCATGCTTTAGAGCAGGTTAGCCAGCCAGATCTTCCCAGTGCAGAACCCTAAGAGGCACATCTCAAGTTCTCCATGGCTGGGCTTTGGACTACATGAATGAGGCTGGGCTGGGAAGACTACATGTGACACTCAATGAAAGAGAGATGGAGTTCATGGTCAGAGTGTCTCAACCTTAGAGGATCCCAGTTGTGCAGCCAGGGTTAGGGACTACTGCTTTAAGAGGGAAAAAGCAGAGTGAGAGCTGGACCGAGAGTGGAAGGAGCCTGCAGTGACAACGAGGAGGTCCATGCTGAGTGCTGAGAGAAGCAACTCTGGCTGGTGCTGGGTCCATGTCCGGGGCTCCCTGTGGTCTGAGGGTTGTCCTAAGTGTCCTGGGCTTTACAGGCTCATGGGCTCATGCTAAACACTCATCAAACAGGAGCTAAGCTATTATCATTTCTAAAACCACTCAATCATTTAAGTCTGTCTTTCTCTTTCTTTCTTTCTGAGTAGGAAAGGGTTTATTTCAACTTATCCTTCCAGATTCTAGTCCATCACCTGCTGTGGGATATCTTTCTGTATGCTGTGAATATGTGTTGCTCTGATTGGTTGATAAATAAAAATGTACTGGCCTATGGCAAGGCAGCTTAGAGGCAGGTGGAAATTCAAGCAGACAGACAGGAAGAGAAAGGAGAGGCAGGGAGACACCAGCCTGCCGCCCAAGAAACAATGCCAACAGACCGGTAAGCCACAGAACATGTGGTGACATATAGATCAATAGAAATGGGCTGAGTTTAGTTATAAGAGCTAGCTAGCAAGAAAATTGAGCCATAGGCCATGGTCATGCAATTCGTAATTAATATAAGCCTCTGGGTGTTTACTTGGGGGACGTGAGTGGGAGAGAGTTGTCTGGACCGCTGGCCAGCCGGGACACAGGGAAACTTTCAACTACAATCACCTAAGGAAATCAGGGCAGGAACTCAAGCAAGAACTGAGTAAAGTAGAACCTATGAAAGAATGCTGTGCCCTGGCTCATGTTCAGTTGTCTTTCTTATACAGCTCAGGTTTACTTGCCTAGGGATGGTGCCACCCAGTAATAGACTCTCCTAAAAAAAAAAAATCAATGAAATGATTCCTAATCTATACTCACAGATCAATGCCTTGTCCAGCCATCATTAGAGAGGCTTCCTCCAGCAGCAGATGCAAACAGATGCAGAGACCCACACCCAGACATTATGTAGACAGAACCCCTTCGGGAAGGGTGAGGAAAAACTGTAGGAATCAGAGGGGATGGAGGACACCAGAACATGGCCCATGGAATCAACTAGGCAGAGCTCACATGGGCTCAAAGAAACGGCAATCATGGGGCTTGCCTGGGTCTGCACTAGGTCCTCTGCGTATGTTATGGCTGCTAGCTAGGTGTTTTTGTGGGACTCCCAACAGTGGGAGCCAGTGTGTCTCTGGCTCTTTGGCCTGCTTTTGGAACTCTTTTTCTCCTAGTGGGTTGCCTTGTCCAGCCTCGATATGAGGGCCTTTGCCTTGTCTTACTGTATATTGTTTTGTCCTGTTTGGCTGTTGTCTTTTGGAGGCCTGCTCTTTTCTGAAAAGGAAACTGAGGGGGAGTGGACTTGGGGGACAGGAGTTGTTAGCGGGGAGCTGGGAGAAGTGGAGGGAGGGGAAACTTTGTTTGGGATGTATTGTATGAGAGAGGAATCTATTTTCAGTAAAAAAAAATTACCAAAAAAAGAAGAAAAAGAAAAAGATATCAAGAAAATGCCCCATGATTTGCCTTCAGGCCAAACTGGTAAGGCTTCTAGATTCATGAACTGTGCTGAACAGCATGAGCAAAGCAGTGAGAGCAGAACAGCGTGAACAGAACAGTGTGAGCAGAACAGTGTGCGTGTGAAGTGCCTGAGGAGCACATCTGACAGCTCAATCATGACCAGCTGCACTGTCCTCTGCAACTTCTTCTCCCTCAGGCCAAATCCTTTCTAGAAGCTTCCTTCTAGCTCTTGTTTTTTTGTTTTGTTTTTAATTAAAAAAATTAGGTTGGGGAGTTATCATTCCCAAGGTTAATTTAGGAAGTGATCGGTAACAATACAGAGTTTGTGGGCAGCGTGGACTCTTAGATCCCTGTCTTCCCTGCAGGGAAGCACTGAGCAGCCTCAGCAAGGCTGAGTGGGTTCTCACTTCCTCAGAGGAAGGCCTTGGCTTTTCCTCATCCCTGCAGACTGAGAAGAAAGGAGGACAATATGGTGGAAACATCTACCTCCTGACCCTCTGCAGAGGCTATAGCAATCCCTGTGCATCCCAAGTGTAGCTCTGACCTCTTCTAGAAAGGCCTTGACTTCTACAACTTTTTCCTATCCTAGGAAAACTGCTTACCTGAACGCCATTTCACTGTTGCCAGTTTTTCTGGGGTAATTTCAGTTAGAGACAGTTCCTTCCAGTTTGATCTTTGCTGACTCATCTTTTGTTCTTTTTTTATGCCTACCTAAGGTCTTTCTTACTCTGCGGCTCAGCTGCACTAAAATCCTTTCTGAAGCAAGGAGAAGTATAAATAAACACAAAACTTCCTTCACACTTGAAACAGAAACCATTCACGGCTCTGTGATGGAAAGAAGGAACACCAAGGGCTCTAAATGCCAGAGGTAGACCCCATCATCAATACTGGCATCTTGCTTTGTGATCTTACTCAAGTAATTCTCAAGATGTTGGACGACTAACCTGCAACCAGAAGTACATCCTTTGGAACACACTATTTTATTGTCTAAAATATAGTTATAAATACTTAAAAAGTATTATAATTTATATAGTAACACATTGTGAGGCATTGCTGTGACAGACCTGACCATGTTTTTTTGCGGAGGAGTGTGAAAGGAATTTGGAATTTTATGCAAAAAAAGCCATTGAGTGTTCAATGCTTGGTGAACTGTTCTGTAGGAGCTTGGAAGGTAGAGACTGCTGAGGGCTTGTGAAGTTTCAGAAGGGATGTTTAAAGACTCTATCAGGGGCATTTGTTATTTTTTAATTAAGATTCTGTGGTTCTGGTTAGCTGGGGCTGAAGAATCAGCTGTGATTAACAAGATACCAGAACTACTAAAGTGAAACCTTTGCTTTGCTGGGATACTCTATGCTGGTTGGCTGGAGCTGAGAAATTCGAGGTGATTAAGAAGAGACCAGCATCACTGAGGTGAAATCTTCTGGGAAGTGTAAGCCAATCCTTTCCTCCCCAAGGTGCTTTTGGTCATGGCGTGGCCATGGTCATGTTTCAAGTTCTCAGCAGTCTTCCTCCCTCAGTCTCCTGAATCCCGGGTTTCTAAGTGTGCATCACTACATTCAGCTTCCACAGGTACTCTCAAACCAACCACTCCTTGTCACCCTGGCAACCAAATGCACTGCCACTTAAGACATTCCAATTTTGGCCTAGCAAAGCTCATGTCCATCTCTCTAAGCTCCCACACTCTTAGCCGTTCCAATACTGTTTGTCAAGACAAACTTTTGTCTCTGAGTCCCTAAAAATCATGAAGAAAGTTGTATACTCCTGAGAGAATGATAATGGTAGACATTATCATTCTAAAAGGAATAGAAAACGGCAAGGAAGGACTGGACCACCGCAAGAATAAAACATGGCAGGGAAAGTGCTAAATCTTGCATGCTTCCTGCCTGGTCCAGAGCATGTGATGATGGAATGATGAGCTCAGACAAGCTTGGGCCCTTACCCCATGTCCATGGCATTCGCAGCCCACAGCCTGTGTCTTGATCTGGCTTCATTTTCCACCTGCAGCTTTCCATATTCCTCACGTTTCCAAGTCCTGGCATCTCATCACGCATTCAGTCTCTAATCTCCCAGTGTCATGTGTCACCCTCTCAAGGACTTTCTGCAGAGACCACTACCCTGTCACACACTGTCTGCTCCTCACCACACACAACAATATTGCTTTGGAATCTAAGAAGTTTTATCCTGGAAGTTAAAAATAAAACTCTTGCAATCTTGTGTGCCTGTGATCAGCATCACATGAACCTCCAAGTCTGCTAACATCTCAAAGATTACCGTGGACCACAACTGCATCAGTCCATGAGTACTTGAGCATGGCAAAGTAGAGCCTGGGGAAACAGCCTCCTAGGAAGCCCGATGAGAACCAGAACCCTAGAAGTATTCCCTCCTCCTCCTCCTTTTATGTATTTTTCTTTCTTTTTTGGTTATTTTGGTTTTTTTTTTTCAAGACAGTGTTTCTCTGTGTAGCCCTGGCTGCCCTGGAACTCTCTCTGTAGACCAGGCTTGCTTCAAACTCACAGAGATCCTCCTGCCTCTGCCTCCTGAGTGCTGGGATTAAAGGTATGCACCACCACTACCTGGCCAAGTATTCTCTTCTTAAGATAAAATATTTCAAAGAGTTTACTTTGTCATATCTTTGAGCTTGCCATGGGTGGAGTCAGGGCAGGTCCAAGCATGCCATGAGGGCATCTACGCTAGGGTTCCAGTGCAGAGTGACTGGCTTCTTTAACGGCACTGGTCTCTTCAGAAGCCGCGCCTTCTTCACTCTCAACTTCACACTGGTTTTTCTAACCAAACTTCACTTTTAGGGGGGAGGGTGTCTTTCTCCTCTGCTTGTTTTCCCCCAAGTCTCATAAAAAAAAAATGGAGCTAGCAGCTGGGCAGTGGTGTATGCCTTTAACCCCAGCACTCGGGAGGCAGAGGCAAGCAGATCTTTGTGAGTTTGAGGCCAGTCTAGTCTACAGAGTGAGTTCCAGGACATCCATGGTTGTTATACAGAGAAACCCTGTCTAGAAACAACCCTCCCCACCCCAAACGCAGTTAGCAATAACCATGTCATGTCCCGAATATTTGGCTGCCTTCTTTAAAATCTCAAGACACAGACTAAGTTCATTGCCAGAACATAACACAGTTTCCAACAGAGTCCTTGTTTCCATCTGAAATCCCAGTCAGAGTCTGCCTGTCCACATTTCTATCAGCACTCGAGTCATTTGAGCTCCTACCAGAATCGCCCACTGATACTGAGATTGCACCATCCTAAGCTTTCTAGACCAGATAGCCAAGCTTTCAAATTTCTCCTGAAAACCAAGTCCAAGGCTTAAAAGCCCAACAGGAAGGTTTTGTTGCAGCAGCCACCACACTCCTGGTACCAAACTTCTGTATTAAATTTGTTTCATTATACTGACAGACCATCTAAGAAAACAACTTAAAGGATGAACGATTCAGTGGTTTCAATTCATCATGGAAGTGGGGATGGCAGATTCTATCATGGTGGCCAGGAAGGATAGTGGGAAGGAATAGGAGGGGGTGAGGGAAAGATAAAGAGAGAGAGAGAGAGAAGTCCAGACTGACTGACTTTCTCCCTTTCCCCACAGCTTATGGAATGGACCTATATTCCGAGTAGGTCTTTCACCCTTAGTTAATTTTCTCTAGAACTGTCCTACAGTTAGAAGTGTGTGTTACTAATTTCATAGGCACTTTTCCATTAGATCAAGTTGGCAGTCAAGATTAACTCTTGCAGTACATGTAATATCTTACAACATGGCTCACACGTTTTTGTTTTGTTTTTGGTTGTTTTTCTGAGGTTGAGGCCTCACTGTGTTGCCCAAGTTGGCCTTGAATTCCTGAGCTCAAGTGATCCTCTTACTTGGCCTCCCAAGTAGCTGGGAAGAAAGATGCTGAACATCACCATGCCTGATTCAAGTTACAGATTTAATTATCAAATGCAGCCGTGATATGGAAGAACTCCTATCCTAGTAAAGACTAACTAGGAGTTAGAGGTCATGATTTAAATTTAAAATGTTAATAATGTTACTTCTTTGTAAAGCCTGCCTGTCAAATATGCAGACAGAATATAGCCTATCTGTGTCATGACAAAACTAAATCTCTTTCCTTTTTTGTATTTTGTTTTGTTTTGTTTTTTGAGACAAGGTTTCACGTAGCACTGGCTGTCCTGGAACCTAACTCTGTAGACCAGGCTGGCTTTGAACTCACAGAGATCCACCTGCCTCTCTCTCCCTAGTATGGGGATTAAAGTCATGTACTACCACTGCCTACCACTGTCTCTTTTCATGACAGAAAAACAAGTATCAGTATACTGTTTTTGTTGTTTGGGGTGATTTGACTGATAATGGCCCCCATTGACTCATATGTTGGAATGCTTGGTTCCTAGGTGGTGGAACTGTTTTGGGAAGGATTTGAAGGTGTGGCCTTGTTGGAGGAGGTGTGTCACCAGGGGTGGGCTTCACATCAGGCCCAGTCTTGCTTTCTCTGTCTGCTGCCTTTGGATCAGAAGCTCTCAGAGCTACTGCTGTCTGCCTGCTGCCATGCTCCTTACCATGATGGTCATGTACTCACCCTATGAAACAGTTAGCAGGCCCCAATTAAATGCTTTCTTTTATAAGTTGTCCTGGTCATGGTGTCTCTTCACAGCCAACAGAACAGTAAGATCCCACCCCCAATGCAGTACTGGGATTGACCTAGGACTTCACATATGCTAGGTAAGAACTCTAACCACTTAGCTTTATCTCCAGACTATATTGGTTAATTTGTAAAGAAAATATATTTTGCATTAAAAAGATAGACACAGCTGGATTGTAGTGGTGCACACCTTTAATCCCAGCACTCATGAGGTGGAGGCAGATGGATCTCTGAGTTTGAGGCCAACTTGGTCTACAGAGTGAGTTCCAGGACAGCCAGGACTCTACAGAGAAACCCTGTCTCAAACCTCCCCCCCCAAAAAAAACCCACAACCAACCAAAACAAAACAAAACAAAAGATATACATTAATATCTACTGGTGTTAGAATATAGTGAATATAAAAGTTGTTATAAAATAGAATGTTGGTGGCTGGAGAGATGGCTCAGTGGTTGAGAGAACTTCCTGTTCTCCCAGAGGACCCAAGTTCAGTTCCCAGAACTCATGAAATGGCTCACAACTGTGTATAATTCTAGCTCCAGGGTATCTGATACTAACACATACACATAAGCAAATAAAAAATTATAAAGTATACTAATTTGGGTTGGAGAGGTTTTCCTACTATGATCTTATATTAGCTGCAAAATTAGTTTCAATAAAAATAATATGCTTTTCATTATAAAACAGGAAATGATTCTTTTTCAAATTGAGGCTTGTTGTTTAAATTTACTTACCAAGAGATTCTCTCCTGCCACTCCTCTGTTATTAAAAACCACACACCTAAAAATGAGGAAAGCAATTTTGTTACTTCTCCAACAATTCTTCCTAGTGATATACTATTGAGATCCTCTTACTGACACTACCCTACAGCATTAAAACAGTAAAAAAGTTGGACCAGGGATGTAGCTCAGTTGGAGTGCTTGCCCAGTATGCATGAAGCCCTGGGTTCAAATTCCAGTACTATATCAAGTGGTTATGTTGATGCATGCCTACAATGCCAGCACATGGGGAAGCAGAGGCAGGAGGATCAGAAGTGCAAGGTCATTTTTTTTTTTTTTTTTTTTTTTTTTTTTTACCTATGTAGCACTAGAAAGTTTGAAATCAGCCTGAGAGATGGAGACCCTGTCTCAAAACCAGCCTGGGAGAGATGGAGACCCTGTCTCAAAACCAGCCTGGGAGAGATGGAGACCCTGTCTTAAAACCAGCCTGAGAGATGGAGACCCTGTCTCAAAACCAGCCTGGGAGAGATGGAGACCCTGTCTCAAAACCAGCCTGGGAGAGATGGAGACCCTGTCTCAAAACCAGCCTGAGGGATAGAAACCCTGTCTTAAAACCAGCCTGAGAGATGGAAACCCTGTTTCAAACATCTGCCAAAACAGACTGAAAAAAAAAAAAAAAGATGTTTTAGGGACTTTGTGATAGCTTAGCTGGCAAAGGCATTTGCTGCCAAGCCTAATTTGGGTTCAATCCCATGACCCACAAGGTTTAAAAAGAGAACTGACTCTTGCAAGTTGTCCTCTGAGCCCCACACAAGCACAATGGTGTAGGAACACACACACACACACACACACACACACACACACACACACACACACACAATGCAATTAAAAATGCCTGTAATAGTATATTTTAACACCAAGCAGTAGCATATTGGTCGTCCAAAAATGTTTAACAATTCTAAGTGACTACAAATCCTTATTTTTTTTTTGCAGCACTAGAGATTGAACACAGGGCCACATGTTTGCTAGCAAACATTCTTACCACTGAGCTGTATCACCAGTCCTAAAGAGTTAAAAAATTCTGCATGTGAGTTCAATTAGAAAGTTATATAATAGTCTTGTTACTTTTTCCTGCTAAAGAGTGTATACTTTACATTTTCTATACATACATGCCTCTGATAAGCATTTTAAAAACAATTTTAAGTCAAATTTATGTTTTTTTTGTTTATATGTCTTCTCTACATTGTATTCACAGCACTAATAAGAGTCTATCCATATATTAGAGAACAACTCTTATTCCTCAAGGTTCAGCAAACACAGAAACCAGAATTTTAAAAAAAATTACTTTAGTCGAGTATGGTGGTGCACACCTTTAATCCTAGTACTCAGGAGGCAGAGGCAGGAGGATCTCTATGAGTTTGAGGACAACCAGAGCTACAGACCTTGTCTCAAACAAATATTTACTTTATTTTTAATTATGTGCATGACTATTTGTGGTGGTTTGGAAAAAAACCTGCCCCCCAAAGGGCGTGGCACTATTAGGAGGTGTGGCCTTGGAGTGGGTGTGGACTTGTTGGATGAAGTGTCTCTGTAGAGGTGGACTTTGAGGTTTCACATATGCTCCAGCCATGCCCAGACCACTTCCTATTGACTGTGAATCAAAATATAAGAACTCTCAGCTCCTTTTCTAGCACCATGTCTGCCTGCTTACCACCATGATGACAGTGGACTAAACCTCTGCACTGTAAGCCACCCCAAGTAAATACTTTCCTTTATAAAAGTGGCTGTGGTTATGGTGTCTCTTCACAGCAATAGAAACCCTAACTAAGACACTATGTATTTGTGTGGGAATGTGTACATGAGTGCTGGTGCCTTTGGAGGTAAGAACAGAGAATCAGATCCCCTGGGGCAGGAATTACAGGTAGTTGTGAGCCACCATTTGGGTGCTGGGAACAGAACTCTGGTCCTCTGCAAGAGCAACAAATACTCTTAACTCCTGAGTCATCTCTCTAGGCCTTAAATTTTTTTAAGCATCTTATTTGTTTGTATGTGTGCTGCAGGATGAGAAAAATATATGAAGTAGGAATTCAGCTGATTAGGACAAAGCTATACCTGGAAGAGGTGAGAACTCTTTCAGACGATGAGGTCAAGGCTCAAGGAGTCTTGGTGATATTGGCTTTTGATTATTAGCCGTTTCCTGCTATGAATTTCTCATGTGCTTGTGGCTTTTCCATTATTCACTGGGCACACTTTCCCCTACACAATTAAAATATTTGTATAACTTTCTCCAACTGTGCAACAACAGACACAGTCAGAACCCCTAATGTCAGGCCTTTCTGTAGTTATTGTCATTGGCAGCATCTGGCCAGGACCATCCGAGACAGACGGATCTTATCTGAGGTACCTCACAGATTCTCTAAGAACAGACTTAAGCATCCAGACTCTGTTTGAGAAGGCCTGGCAGATGTGCTAATTAAGCTTAATTTTCTCCTTTCCAAAGTCTCATCTCTAGTTTTAAGTCCACCCTTAACAATGAACTCAGAACTAAAGGGTTCCAACTTACAGGTACATCCAGCTGTGATTGAAGTTGCCTAGAGACTGAGCACACTCGCCAAAAAAGGCAGGAGCAGAGATAGCTTGGA
Source organism: Peromyscus maniculatus bairdii (assembly GCF_049852395.1). Taxonomy (NCBI): domain Eukaryota; kingdom Metazoa; phylum Chordata; class Mammalia; order Rodentia; family Cricetidae; genus Peromyscus; species Peromyscus maniculatus. The sequence continues at coordinate 1,498,928 of NC_134870.1, forward strand.
GAGATAAGGGTCAAGGGGTAAAAGGCAGTTTTATTTTCAGAGAATGACGAGATGGAGAAGAGAAAAGAGAATGGAAGAACTAGATGGGTAAGAACTGGAGGAGAAGGAACTGAGATGGGAAGAACTAGATTGAAGGACTAGAAGAGAGAACTGGAAGGATGAGACGGAAGATGAGGAAGAGCCAGATGGGGAAGAATAAGATGAGGAAGAACAAGATGAGAGAGAAGGAGATGGGAGAGGAGCTGATATGGAAAGAACTAGATGGATGAGAACCTAGATGGAGCAGAACTAAGATGAGAGAATTAAGTTAGAACTTAGAGGGCACAGCAGATAAATGGAGAGAGAAATCAGGCAAGAAAGGAGCTAGGCACGAGAGCAGAACTGAAGCTGTGTAGAGAGAGAACTGACTCAGAAGAATAAAGTGTATGGACTAAAGAATTTTGTGTATGTAGATTCATTTACTATCGTCAAAGACTAGATTATCAGCTGGTTGTAGATTCTTCTACAGACCCTGGGAGAGGACTATCAAGGGGCTGGACCCCAATAGTTCCTGATACGTGTGTGTGTGTGTGTGTGTGTGTGTGTGTGTGTCTAGTAAAACCCACATAACCCACATAAAAGTCAGAGTAATGGAGCACACTTGTACTCCAGCACTGCGGAGGCACAGACAGGGAGTTCTCCGGGCTTGCTGGCCTGTGAGTCTCAGGCAAGTGGGAAACTGTCTCAAAGAATGAGGTAAATAGGAACTGAGTCTCCATATGCATGTGCACAATGTGTACACACATGTATCCACTAGCACCTCCATATGCATGTGCACAAGTGTGTACACACATGTATCCACTAACACCTCTGTATGCATGTGCACAAATGTGTACACACATGTATCCACTAACACCTCTGTATGCATGTGCACAAATGTGTACACACATGTATCCACTAACACCTCTGTATGCATGTGCACAAATGTGTACACACATGTATTCACTAACACCTCTGTATGCATGTGCACAAATGTGTACACACATGTATCCACTAGCACCTCTGTATGCATGTGCACAAATGTGTACACACATGTATCCACTAACACCTCTGTATGCATGTGCACAAATGTGTACACACATGTATCCACTAGCACCTCTATATGCATGTGCACAAATGTGTACATGCACCCACATGTGCACGTGCATCCACCAGCACAAAAATCTAATTTGAGAAAAACAGTAATATTACATCATAGCTAGGTGTGGTGACACAAGCCATTAATCCCAGCACTTGGGAGGTTGAGGCCAGCCTGGTCTACATAAAGAGTTCCAGGCCATCTAGGTTACACAATGAGGCTTTCTCCACTGATTGTTGTCTTTTTGTTTTAAGAGATGGGAATCTCTGGACTGGAGAGATGGCTCAGAGGTGAAGAGCACTGGCTGCTGTTCCAGAGGACCTGAGTTCAATTCCCAGCACCCACATGGTGGGGCACAACCACCTGTAATGAGATTTGGCGTCCTCTTCTGGCCTGTAGTGCAGACATACATGCAGGCAGAACACGGGATGCATAATAAACGGGATGCATAATAAATAAATTAATCTTCAAAACAATAAAAAAAAAGAGATAGGATCTCCTACCTTTCCCAGGCTGGTCCTAAACTCAGGTTGAAGTCACCCTCTGTCTAAGCTTCCCAACTAGCTGGACTGACAGGCACATTCCACTATACCTGGTTTTCTTCTATCTTAGCTCCCTCCCCCCACACCACCCAAAAAGAATGGGAAGACAGACTAGATATAAATAAAATGTAAGTTGGCCACTAAGATTCACTTACGTAAGCACCTAAGCCACGTGTGTGACCTTGAGCCTGAAGCTTTAGTTAGGGAAGAACTGCTTTAGGGAGCAAGCATTGAGGACAGAGTCAAGTGGCTTCTGGAGTAAGATGTCATATGACTGCGGTGTGAGAAGGCCACAAAGCTAGAGAGGGGAGAGGAAAAGATGGTTTGCAAATGCATGCAAAAGCAACTTATCCACCTGGGACCGTCCTCCAAGCTGCAGACTGGGCAACCACAGAAAGTGGATCTCAGTCTGGGTCTCCTGTTAGAGGGGAAACTGACTTGACCTCTCTATCTCTGTCACAGCTGAGCCCTGCTAGTCTGGACGTGGGCAGAAGGGGAAGGAGGATGAGGAAGCTGCCCAGCCAGCCTGCCCTCTCCACCAGCTGGGGAGAGGTGGTGACAAGCCCGTTAATTAGCACTCTCCCAACCATTTTTTCCATTTGCCCAAATGACTTTAAAGGGTGTGCACATAAAAAATGGGACTGCTAAATGTCCCTCCTGCAAATTTTAACTATTTAATTCTTTTCTTCTCAAAGAAAACAGAAACAAAGAGAAGACATAACAAATGAACACACATGGTATGAAGAGGGCTGAGAGATGGTGTGGTGGTTTCAGTGAGAATGACCTCCACAGGCTCATTATGTTTGAATACTTGGTCCCTAGTTGGAACTCTTTGGGAAGGATCAGGAGGTGTGACCTTGTCAAAAGAGGTGTGTCACTGTGGGTAAGACTGAGGTTTCAGAAGACTCACGCCAAGCTTTCTTGTCAGACTATCCTTGGACTGCCAGCCCACGAACAATTACCCAGACACTATTATTAATTATAAAAGCTTGGTACTAGCTTACGCTTTTTCTCAATTAGATCTTATAATTTAATTAACCCATTTTTTAAAAAAATCTATGTTCTGCCATGTAGCTTGGTTACTTCTTCTTAGTATGGCACATTGTTCCTTGTCTGCTCACGAAATCATGCACCTAGATTCTTCCCCCCAGTCTCTCTCTCTGCCCAGAAGTCCTGCCTATTCTCTCCTGCCTAGCTATTGGCCATTGAGCTCTTTATTAAACCAAGCAGAAGGTACCTTAGGCAGAGACCCATCTTTACAGTATAAACAAATATTCTTCAGTAATTCCCAGTGTGCTCTCTGCCTCCTGCCGTGGTTTGAAATGTGAGCTCTCGGCTGTTCCCGCTGCCATGCCTTTGCCCCACCACCATGGACTCCAAGCTCATTCAAATGCTTTCTTCTCTAAGTTGCCTTGGTCAAGGTGTTTCATTACAGCAATGGAAATATAACTAACCCAGAAATTAACCTCAGTGGTCAAGAGCTCACAGTGCCTAAGCAGAGGACTTGAGTTTAGTTCCCAGAACCCACATCAGGCAGTTCACAACCACCTACAACCCAGCTTCAGTGGACATGATGCTTTCTGGCCTCCATGGGTACCTGCACACATGTACGCAGACACATAATTAAAAAAAATGAATTGTTAAAAAGAAATCTGGTATGAAGAACTTTCTGCAACAAGAGAATACATTAACCACAGTTGCACATGGCTTGCATATGCCCCCTAAGGGTTCCTGTGGGAATTTAATTATGAGGTGTTAAGGGATTAGAAACTTAATCTATGATCTTCATAGGTGGCGCCTTTGGGAGATGACTGGGATTAGATAGAGTCATCTAGGTGTATTCCTACTATTAAAAAAGTGAAAGATAGGACATACATGCGAGTGCTCCATATCTCTCACCATGTAATACCCTGAGCTTTTTTAGAACCCAGCCAGAAGGAAGGTTATTACCATATGCAATACCTTGATCTTGGACCTCTGGAAAGCAAATCAAAATAAACCTCTTTTCTCTATAAATATCCATCCTCAAGTATTTCATTATAGTAATGCACCAGGGAAGCAGATTAGTTTCTCTAATGAAGGTTAAATAAAAGGCAGGGAGCTAAGTATAACCCAAGGTTTTTCAATCTTCAACACTATAGGTGTTTTGGTTAAATGACTCTTTGTTGTAGGGCTGCCATGTAGATTACAGAATGCTCAGTAATATCTCTGGTCTGTAGCAACTAGAAGCCAGTGCTGTGGAATATTATTTTAAGATGTGTTACATTTGTTTATACTGTGGAACATTTGTTTAACAATGCAAAGATGTGTTGCATTTGTTTAACTCTGTGAAGCTGTGTTACTGTGTCTGTCTAAAACACCTGATGGTCTAATAAATAGCTGAACATCCAAAAGCAAGGCACAGGAAATGATAGGCAGGGCTGGCAGGCAGAAAGAATAAATAGGAGAAATCTGAGAGGAGCAATAAGTAGAAGAGAGAGAACAAGGAGAGGAGGATGTTAGGGGCCAGCCACCTAGCAACACAGCAAGCCATGGAGTAAGAGTGAAAGTAAGATTTACAGAAGTAAGAGGAAGGTAAAAGCCCAGGGGCAAAAGGTAGACAGGATAATTTAAAGCTAAGGAAAACTGGCTAGAAACAAGCCAAGCTAAGGCCAGGCATTTATAAGTAAGAGTAAAGAATCCATGTGTGATTTATTTGGGAGCTGGGACCCCAAAAAAGCTAAGAGTAAAAAGCAAAACCAACCAACAACAAGCCAGTAAAAATGCCCCAGGCACAACAATCAATAATGTTCTCAGAAGTGGGGAAGTAGTTCAGTGGTAGGAACTTAACTGTCACACGTGAGAGCCTGGTTCTGTCCTAGCACTGTTTGAAAAAAAAAAAGTCTCTAGATGTTGCCACATGTTCCTCAGTGCAAAACTGCCCCTTGTTTGTAAAGCACTGTTACCGTGAGTAATAGTGGCCCAGAGAGTCTGGATCTGCTCAAGGTGCCAGAACACACACACCAGACACACTTAGGAGCAGACTGTTAATCAGGTTCCCAGGAAAGGAAATGAGAACAGAAAACTGAAATTTGTAAGGTAAACAGATTTTATCAGACAGTCTTAGATATTTTCTAGCTCTATTACCACCCAGCTGGTTGTTCGTTTTGTGAGACAGGATTTCTCTGGGTAGCTCTGGATGTCCTGGAACTCCCTCTGTGGACCAAACTGGCCTGGAACTCAGAAATCCACCTGCCTCTGCTGGAACTGAAACCACGTGAGTCCATGATCCCACTGAATGTAAAGGACAAGGAAGCCACTTTTGCCATGGTATTGATGACTGCAGACACAGTTGAGAAAGAGGGACTGGGGCTTCAGTGTGTGCTGCCAAGCCTGATACCCTGGGTTGGATCCCTGGGACCCATGTGGCAGAAGGAGAGAAGCAACTCCCACAGCTTGTCCTCTGACCTCCATGCACACTTGATGGCACATTTGCACCTTTCCCCACAAAACAACTAAATAAAATATAATGATAAAACATAAAAGTAGAAGCAGCAATCAGAAAGCAGTAGAGTGAGAGGAACCTTCAGGAATGAGCTGCATTCCAGGTAATAGGCACTGTGACTGTCTCCCACCTTGACAGAGCATGTTTTACATACTTTACAGGACTACTAATATTAGAATGACCCATTCATTCAAAACCTTCATGAACTAAAAGCAAATCAAAGCCTGTAAGAGCTAAGAGAGAAACAAAACAGCAACACACAAAAAACCAGCAACACACCAACAAAACAGCAACACACAAAAAAACAGCAGCACACCAACAAAACAGCAACACACAGAAAACCAGCAACACACCAACAAAACAGCAACACACAAAAAAACAGCTACACACCAACAAAACAGCAACACACAAAAAACCAGCAACACACCAACAAAACAGCAACACACAAAAAAACCAGCAACACCAACAGCTATGGTCGAGGGCAGCTCTGACCACGTGCAGTCAGACCAGACTGATTACAGCTCTGGCTGGGCCTGGGGCCTGTAACCACCAACGGTTTTTAATGAATTCTTGCCACGCTGGGCGCCAAATGTAGACGAAATTCTAAACAGTCTTATTAAATAAGAAACACAGCGCCAAATACAGAGTTAAAGCCCAAGAGATCCGAGCACTAGGGAAGAGCCAAGACATCGTATCTTACCACTCGATGCCATCCTTCCCTTGAGAGAGAGACCTTCTTCCTGTGTGTCTTGTGTTTTATTGCTTTCCTGTTCTGCCTTCTCATTGGCTCTAAGCCCAGCCACATGACTTCCTTGTCACTGACTGTCTATACAGACCTCCTGGTCTCTATGGTTGGCTGTGTCCTTGACCACACTGAGACTCTGCCTGCCATGTGATTGGATTAAGGGCATGGGCTACCACCACCTGACTTCTATTCCTAGCTTGCTAATGACCTCTGATCTCCAGGCAAACTTTATTTATTAACATACAATTAAAATCATATTTCAGCACAATTAAAATATCACCACAACACACAAAAAATAGCAAAACACAACAAACAGCAACACACCAACAAAACAATAACACACCAACAAAACAGCAACACACCAACAAAACAGCAGCACCAACGTCCTCTACGGAACACCTTCAGCGAGACTGAGGGGCGACGAGCCATACCTTCAGCTGACGACAGAGCAGTATGACATGACAAGAGGGTTCGATGTCCAGTGAGTGGAAGCTTGAGGGTTCAGCACAGGCAGAACTGCCATGGTGAGTGTAAGGACGACACAAGGTAAGGGTATATAAGCTGTCCTAAGGCTGGGGAAGGAAGATGCTATCTCAGCTGAAACATGGCTACTGTGGTGGTTTCACTGAGAATGGCCCCATAAGTGCCTATCCTTCCAGCCTGGTCCCCAGTTGCTGGAACTGTTTGGGAAGGATGAGGAGGTGTGGCCTTGTTGGAGGTGTGCTAGTGGGATGGGCTTCACACCAGACCCACTCTAGCTCCCTCTGCCTCCTGCTTGTGGATCAGACGAGAGCTCTCAGCTACTGCTGCAGCACCATGCCTGCCTGCCTGCCTGCTGCCATGCTTCCCACCATGATTATCGTGAACTAACCCTCTGAAACTGTAAGGCCACCAATGAAATGCTTTCTTTATAAACTGCTTGGTCATTTGTGTGCCCTCATAGCAACTGAATAGTAACTAAGACTGTGATCTAAAGGAAAATCAATGTGCACAGTGTGTGTCTTTATGTGTATGCTGAAAGAGGGCATCAGATCCCTTGGAGCTGGAGTTATAAGCCATTGTGAGCTATTGATGCAAGTACAGGGAACTGAACTCAGGTCCTCTGCAACAGCAGCAAGCATTCTGAACTGCTGAGCCATCTCTCCAGCCCTAGGTGCAGAGCTCTAGTGCCAGGCTAGAGAAGACGGCAAGGACTGTCAGGGCAGAGCCCCTCAGGCCAACCCTTCCACAGACAGTAACTATAAACTCTCACAGCGTAAGAAGCAGGCAGAGAACAGCAGCAAAGTGGGCAGGAACTGAAAGCCAAGCGGACAGAATGAAACAGCACTGGTGTGTGTGTGTGTGTGTGTGTGTGTGTGTGTGTGTGTGTGTGTGTGTGTCCCTGTTCAGTTCTGTGAGGAGTGGCAATAGCTGGTATTTTCAGTGCAGACAAAAATCCAGTAGAAGTACTTCATCTTATGATCTTGAAGAGTATAAGCCCGGGACTATTCTAGTTGGAAATAGAGAAGACAGAGAAGAACTCTAAATTCTAGATGAGAACTGGGCCCCAGTCTCCACATTGCTCCCCTGGTCCCACCCCTGCCCGGCAGGTTCTAAGCAGCATCCTTAAGAATGTCAACTACACAGACGTTAGTGGCTGTTCATCACAGATGACACAGAGCTGAAGTCTGAGTTTAGCCAAGCTGCCTGCTGACAGAATAAAGAAAAATCAGTATTATTCAGGAAAATGTAACAGAATCCAGCCTTTTTTATTTTTTTTTCTTAGACAAGGTTTATCTGTATAGCCCTGGCTGTCCTGGAACTCACTCTTTGTAGACCAGGCTGGTCTCAAACTCAGAGATCTGCCTGCCTCTGCCTTCCAAGTGCTGGGATCAAAGCTGTGTGCCACCATTGCACAGCTCAGCACCCAGAAATTTTTTTTTGTTGTTGTTTTTTGAGACAGGGTTTCTCTATGTGGTCCCGGATCTCACTCTGTAGACCAGGCTGGCCTCGAACTCACAGAGCCTGGCTCTGTCTCCTGAGTGCTGAGATTAAAGGCGTACGCCACCGCCACCTGGCTTGCACCCAGAATTTTTAAAATGGATCACAACACAACTCAAAATTAGTGAACCATAAAAAAAATGGGAAAACATAACCCACATTCAAGAAATAAGACAATTGTCTCTGGTGTGGGCTGGATAGTAGAATCAAAGCTAACTTAGAACACTTGGTGTGTGTGTGTGTGTGTGTGTGTGTGTGTGTGTGTGTGTGTGTGTGTGTGTGAAGAATTAAAAAAGAAAACCACAGCAGAGGAACAGCAACTACAGAAACAGAAGTTCATGAGGCTCAGCAGTTAACAACACTGGCTGCTCTTTCAGAGGACCTGGGTTCAGTTCCTAGCGCCCAACCGCTGTCTGTAACTATAGTTCTGGGATATCTGAAGCCATCTTCTGGCCTCCTCAGGCATACACACAGTGCATAGACATACATACAAAATAAAGATAACTAAATCTTTTAAAAATGGAAATTCCAAGAGGCTGAGGATATAGCTAAGTGAGTACTTGGCAAGCACAAGGCCAAGTTCATTTCCCTGGTATCATAACAAACAGAACCTCAGTCGTTCAATATAAAAAGAGGCAGGTGTGCTGGTACATGACCTAGCTCTCAGGAGGTAGAGGCTGCCAGCATATCTGTGAGTTCAGGCCAGGTTATCCTGGCCAACACAGCAATTTCCAGGCCAGCTAGGGCTACACAGTGAGATCTTATCTACAAAGAAACAAACAAAAACCAAACAGTATCCACATACCTGCTACAAATGTAATTGAAACTCCAGAAAAAGACAGGAGGAATGAAGAAAAATGGAAGAACTAATATCCCAAAGCTTTTCAAATTTGATAAAATATGTACATTTATAGATTAGAGAAAGGGGGAAGTAATAGGAATTTAAAAGATAGAAACTGAATTATAAATGTTATACCTTAAATCTACCATAACATTAATTGCATTAAATACAAAAGGACTAAAAATTCTAATTAAAAAAGCAGAAACTGTTAGGCTAGATAAAACAAGGTCCATATATATAGTTCGTGGGCTTTTGCTTGCTTTGTTTTTTGAGTCAGGGTTTCTATGTAGTGCTGTAGTCCTGGAATTCTTTGTATAGACCAGGCTGTTCTTGAACTCATAGACCAGCCTGCCTCTGCCTCCAAAATGCTGGGATTAAAGATGTGCACCACCATGCCTGGCTTGAGTTTACAGTTTCTGAGATAGTCTCTTGTAAACTGAAATCACTGTGTAGCTGAGGACAATCCTACATTGTAGAACTTCTAAATCTCCTGCTTCTACCTCCCAAGTGTTGAAATTACAGTCTACTATATATGCTATTAAGTTTAAAATAGAGACACTTTGAAAGTTAAACAATGCAAAAGCATCATGCAGACAATAAGCAAACGAAACCCAGAGTAGTCATAATAATATGAGTTAATTATATACTCTGTGACATGAAATTAAAAATGACCTATCAGGTGTCTGACTTAGGCTCAGTGAAGGGACAACAGGTGCTCTGTCAGATTACAAAGGTAAGCCCCTGAGATGTTCAAGAAGCAGGCCAAGGAGCAGGATGATGAAGACAAGGCTTCCAAGGAGAAACAAAAGGAGGCGCAGAAGAGGTTCCAGGAATTAAAGCAAAGACGGAGGAAAGGGCTCCCTGAGTGTAAGTGAAATAAAAGAGCCAGGCAGGAGTAAGCCGCTCCGGATGCCTGAGATTACCGTGACCCTGGATTCATTTCTGTTGAAACACCTGCATTTCTCGTTATAACTTCTTTTGCCACCTACAATGGGAGCTGCCTGACATGGGTGCTCAGAACTGAACTGGGGTCTTCTGGAAGAACTCACACCTGAATCATCTCTCCAGCCCTACATTGTCTTGGTAAACAATATTTATGGCATTTGAAGAGTTACTTGTCATGAACTGAGCACCTAGACATCCAAGGGTATAAAAAGTTATCAAAGGAGTTTCATTTGGTGGTTCATACTGATAATGCCAGAATGTGGAAGGTGAAAGTGAGGGGCATCAGGAATCCAAGGCCGAACTCAAGGTCAGCCTGGGCTACATAACACCCTGTATCAAAAAATGAAGTTGTTAGGGCTCATCAAGAACTAATAACATTCTAAACAGCCTAATAGAAACCACACAATTATCTGTAGCAAAGCTGTGAAGTTCAATTTGATCTTGTTACATACTAGCCATATAATCTAAGTTAAACTATTACCACATCATTAATGTAGCTTGGTGAATTCAAGGCCATCCTGGGCTATATGATGAATCTTAAGACAGCATGGCCTACATAATTGAGACCCTGGTTCAAACAAAACATGTCTTGGAATTAGTTGTATATGAAATAAGATTATATATAGCACATAGTAGGGAATCTATTACTGGCAATCAACCAACAAAGCTAATTTGAAATTTTCATTTCCAATTGACATGACTGTACAAATCAGCAGATGATCCTGCATGATAATTCAATGCATGTATCCAATACGAATCATCAATTCAAGGTAATTAAGTGCTTCTAGTTCCTGACTTTCACCATTTCTTTGTGTTGGAGCCTTTCCAGGGGTCTCATCTAGTTGTTTAAAAGACATAGAAGCTATTGCTGTGAACTACACGTATCCATCCCCCCACCGGAGCTACAGAACAGCAGGACTTATTTTTCTCTAACTGCATTTTGGAACTCTTATTCAACTCACCACTTCTCTGTCCCCTCCCCTCAAGGGCTACATTTAATTGCCACAAGTCAAAGTAGCAATTCTGGTTATCTTTGATGGGAGTTAAGCCTTAGTGGCCCCATGGCTCTAAAAACCAGAACAGCCAGTTACTATTTTGAGAATACAGTTTAATTTTTAGACACGGTATTTTTTTTAAACCAGTGGCTGCATGGATGAAAGTGTCAAACACTTCCTGCATGTGAGGAAAGAGAAAACCTTAAACACAGCTATCATCAAGACTGCTCTTTCATCAGTTGTAGCACACAGAAGGCAGAGGCAGGGGGATCTCTGTTGAGTTCCAGGCCAGCGTGGTCTGCAGAGCAAGTTCCAAGACAGCCAGGGCTACACAGAGAAACCCTGTCTCAAAAAACAACCAAACACACCCACCCCTAAGAAACATACAAACAAAAAGACTGCTCGTTCAAAGGCCATCTCATACTGTTTTATTGGAATTCTCTTTTCAGTCCAGTCACCTTTGACTTGAAATTCACTCAGCAGCTTTCTAATGTTCTCACGTTTTACCTGACTCACTTGCATTCCAGTCCAGGCCTCTATTCTTTTTACATATATTTTGTCAACTAAATATGTAGTCAAATTAGCTGAGTGCTCATAGGTAAAAGAACCATCTCAAGACACAGCAAGAAGTGTGGATAGTAGGTTGATAAGGCAGCCAGCAGCTGCCCCGTCTCAGCAAGGCACGTCCTCTCCTTTGGCTCACTCACTGCCTGCCAGGCATGCTACTCTAGGCTTGCTTGGAAAGGTTTCTTTGGGCAATAGGCTGCCCAGTGCACCTTATTTCTATCTGGCCCTTCTAGAATGACTAGGCTCTTCCAGAAGCCAGACAATGGCCCTCATTCATTCCCAAAGACTCCAAGAACAATACTTTCTAAATGTTTGTTCTTGGTGAGGGACCAGTCAATGTTCTTTACATAGACTACATGTGAGTCTCATAATTCTAGGAGGTGGAAGGTATCCCCTCTGCAAAGGAGACTGGAAGAGCAGGTAGATCAGAATAAGATGTTCCTGTCAGCATATGGAGTTTGTAACCCAGCCAGAAGCTGAACTCCACAGACTCCACTCAAAGATCCCCCAACCAAGCTCACTGTTCCGCCTTTGTTATCTAAGCTAACATTCAAGTCTCTCTTTCCAAAGAAGATGGGAGTTCTGAGCACAGAGTGTATCTGATGGGCATGACAACTCTTATAATAAAGCTCTAGCTGGGCGGTGGTGGCGCACGCCTTTAATCCCAGCACTCGGGAGGCAGAGGCAGAGGCAGAGGCAGAGCCAGGCAGATCTCTGTGAGTTCGAGGCCAGCCTGGGCTACCAAGTGAGTTCCTGGAAAGGCGCAAAGCTACACAGAGAAACCCTGTCTCGAAAAAAAAATAAAAATAAAAAATAAATAAATAAAGCTCTGACCCTGAAAGGATTAAGGTTACTTTTGTTTTTGCTTCTGTGTGTGCATGTGTTGGAGATGAAAGCAAAGCCTTGGGCATGCTAGGCAAGTACTTGGCCACTAGGACACACCTTAATCTCTGATGTGTATTTGACAGCAGATGATCTCACAATGGGATCATCTGTCAGTATCCATTATAATTAGCTTTCTAGTCTATCATTACACAATCTAAACTTTTCATCAGTGTTTTCTAATATCCTTAATCTAGCTAGTCTCAAGAACAATAAGTTATAATTACCTTATTTTTTCACACTTAAAAAATGTTATTTTTTGCCAGATGGTGGTGGCGGCGGCACATGCTTTTAATCCCAGCACTTGGGAGGCAGAGGCAGGCGGATCTCCGTAAGTTCGAGGCCAGCCTGGTCTACAGAGTGAGTTCCAGGGAAAAGCACCAAAGCTACACAGAGAAACCCTGTCTAAAAATAAAAACAAAAAAGAGAAAAAAAAAAGAAAAAGAAAAAAAAAGTTAGTTTTTTTTTTTTTTTTACAAAAAATGAATTATCAATGAATTATCAAGTTTCTGATAACTTAAAATAATTTCTAATATAAAATGGGGGAGGCAATCAGAACAAACTCTTATTTCCACAGCTCCATTTTCCTTAGTTCAGTTTTCCTCCTTCTTCCTCCCTTGGGGGCATCTGAAGATTGTACAAGGTACCTCTAATGATGCTGGAAATGTTACATCATTGAAACCTGTGATATCATGCTTACCACACCCCTAAATAAAACCCCAAACAGAAAAGTGAAGATACACTTGAAAGTAGTCAAATATTTAACCTATTTAAACCATTTCCCAAGTGACTCTCTCTCCTTGTTGCCAATAAGTGGGTTCTGCAGGGAATAAAAGGCCATTGTCCTGTCAGACCACATAACAAAACAGTGCTTTCTCTAAGTAGGAAAAAAAAGTAGTGAAACATGTTTCAAAACTTAAGTCTTAATGTTGAAAAATTCTCAACAAAATTTAAACAGATGCCCCCTTTCTTCTCACTCCGTTTCCCATCTCTCCTTGTCACGTCAGACCTATCAAGTGTATGTTCAGCTTCTGCACTGGCCACCCCAGGACATCGTATGAAATAATAACAGTCCATTTTGGGGGATCAAATCCAGGGCTCACACATGCTAGGCAAACACACTACCCCTAAATTCAGCCCTCAGCCTCTTAGGTGTGCATCCTTAGGTGTGTATGAGAGTGTGCTTTCTGCTTTCCTTTTATTTTCTTGGGTCCTGCAGCTGAAATGATGAGGCTGGGAGTCGGCTCAGCGGCTCAGCGGGTGAAGTCAGCAGTGCAAGCCTGAGGCCCTGGGTTCAGGTCCCATGTAAAAGCCAGGCACAGCAGAAAACATGTGCAACCCCAGTGACACAGAGAGAAAGAGACAGGTGGGGTTGGAGGCTTGATCACCAAGCCAGTCTCCACAAAATGGTCAGCTCCAGGTTCAGGGAGAGACCCTGCCCATCCCCGTAAAAAAAAAAAAAAAAAAAAAAAAAAGAAGAGATGGAGAGTGACAGAGAAAAACACCCTACATCAGCTTCCAGCTTTCACATGTGCACACATGGGTGAGCACATTTGAATCTACACATATGTACATCATATGTATACATGCCATAGAGTTAAAGTGTTCATCGGCGCCTCACAAAAAATTCCAATAAAACAACAACAAAAACAATAACAACAAAAACAAATTCAAACAACAACAAAGCCTGGCTTGGGGAACATGTGTAATGCATGCTTATGTGCGCACACGCACATGCACGCACACGAGCGCGCGCACACACACACAGTGTGCCTGGGCTCTGAGTAGTGATGTAGACCAGACAAGTTGTCACTGCCTCCTGAACTTTCAGGACAAAGGTATCTGTGCCTTACTTTTACCCCTCTGGGGCTGAGGATCCATCCCAGGGCCTCATATACGCTAAGCCAAGTGCTCCAACACTGAGATACCCCACAGCCCAACTTGGATTTTGCTGGGGCCATTGTTAGTCTGGGTTTTTGCCACTCACACCCAGTTCTGGGCCTGCAGAATGCACACTTCAGTTCCTGCATGTGCTGTCACCTCAACTAGACGACAGGTGCCTGGGGAGTATAAGCTACTGCACAGCACCAAAATACTTAATGATCGGCCTAGATTTCCACGAGCTTGTTATTACATAATTCTGGACGGGTCACTCTTCAGTATTATATGGGGGTGGAGAACAATGATAAAGGACTGAAAAGGCTGAGGTAAAAGCTGATCCAGATCCAGTCAGAATCACTGTTTTCCCCTTGTTTGTGTTTTAGTTCAGGAAATCAACTCAGAGATGGGAAAAAGATTTAAGAAAACAGGATATTATTCAGCTACAACATACTACCTATTAGGCCATGCTACTACATGTAGGTTTCTTTTATTATGCTTTTAAAAAACTTCATTTTCTTGATGAATGTTTCATTATGTTGCTCAGGATGGGCCCCAAATTCCTGGGCTCAAGTGATCCTCCTGCCTCAACCTCCTGAGCAGACAGACTATAGTCACGTATGTCACAAATAGAGATTTTATGTGTGTGTGTGTGTGTGTGTGTGTGTGTGTGTGTGTGTGTGTGTGTGCGTGCACGTGGAGGCCAAAGGACAACCTCTGGTGTCAGTCTTCAAGTTCTGCTTTGTGTGACACTGGGTCTCTGAGTCACTTTTTTCTGCTCTGTAGGCCAGGCTAGCTGGCCCATGATCTCCTGGGGCTCTCCTGTCTCTACTCCCATGTCCTGGGGGGAGTAATAGGATTACAGACACCTGTGCTATACACCTGTGGCATCTGAATGTTTGTTTCTAAACATGGTCCTGAAGGTTCCCAACTCAGGTCTTTATCATTATAGCCATTTCCCCAGCTCCTGAACTGAGATTTTTAAAGAAGCCAGCATGGGAGCTGGAGAGAAGGCTCAGCAGTTATGAGCACTGCCTGCTCTTCCAGAGGACCCAGGTTTGACTCGGCTCAAAACCATCTGTTAACTCCAGTTTCAGGGGATCTGACACCCTCACACAGACATACATGCAGGTAAACACAAACACACATGAAATATAAATAAAAAAAAACTTAGATGTTGGTGGTGGAGGAGGAGGAGGAGGAGAAGCAGCAGCAGCCACTGCCACCACCAGCACTTGTAGCACTTGGGCAACTGAGGCAGCCTCAGCAACATACTGAGTTCTAGGCTAGCCTGGGCTATGAAGTGAGACCCTGTCTCAAAGAAAAAGGGCTTTTTGTTATTAGAGGGAACTACCTGCAATGCAAATTCTAATTGGTCTTTTAATAAAAATAAAAAAAAAACTGGAGCTAGAAATTGCGGTAAATAATAAAAGATCAGATACAAAAGAACAAGCCACCTCTTACCTCTGGGATTCCTTAACTGAAAAACTTTAGTTCCTGTCTCCTCACACCTTATATACCCTTCTCTGCCAACCCCTATCATTTCCTGTCTTAACTTTCCTAGTGCTAGGATTAAAGGTGTGTGACTCCCAAGTACTGGGATTAAAGGCCTGTGATTCCCAAGTACTGGGATTAAAGGCCTGTGATTCCCAAGTACTGGGATTAAAGGTGTGTGCCACCACTGCCTGGCTCTGTTTCTCCTCTAGACTGAGTCAATCTCATGTAGTTCAGGGTGGTTTTGAACTACCCTGATCCAGACAGATCTCTGACTCCTGAGTGCTAGGATTAAAGGTGTGTGCCACCACTGCCTGACCTCTATGTTTAATCTAGTGGCTTGTTCTGTTCTCTGATCTTCAGGCAAATTTATTAAGGTACACAATATATCACCACAACTGCCCTTTTCCTAGTCTTTTGGTTTCCATGGGATACTTCTAAACTTACTTGTGGCCTTGAGACCTTTCTTACTTCATGTACCCTCTAGGAAACATTTGTCTCAACAGACTGATAAAATTGGAAAGAATTTTTCTGGTTCAACAGAAGTCTCCTCCAAGAGGACATTTTGCAACCATAGTGCTGTGAAGATGGTCACTGTAAGCAGGTCGAAAATTCTCTATCCAAGTCTAAAGTACCTTTGACCTAGTTAGAACACCTTTACTCATAATTATCTTACCTAGACTTTGCCCCACTTTCCTTCCTATCAATCACTGATTTTGAATAAGTAGAAAATGTGTTTACATTGACCACAAATCCTTTGGTTTCATCCATCCACAGGCTGGAGTTAGATTCTCTCTCATGACTCTGTATCTTACCAGAAGCATCAGATCCCTGCTGACCTGACAGACCTCACGCCCCAAGTCCTCTACACAAGTTAGTGAGCGGAGCTGACACCTTTGTGTCACATGGATGTTTACCTCTGTACAGACATTACAGGGACGGCCACATGCTCCTGAGAGGAGAAGAGGTGTGCCTTGTGCTTCTAAATTATAAAAAGTTCCTGCTCTGATCAGACTAGAAGATGACAGAAAGAAGACAAACATTTTCTAAAGACTCCCCGTGTGCATACCAGCACTGTACACAACCCAACTGAATGCTGACATAAGAGAGGGAGCTGTGACGGGGCAATTCTGTTAGCTGCTAGGACCACTCTGGGAATGGCAGTCCCAACATCAGAGTCTAGGTGGAACCCTAGTCCCACCTCTGTCCCACCATATTACAAAGCCTTCCTCAAGCCCTGCCACCTGCCAGATCCCAGCCACACCCCCAATAGTTTAAGCTCCTTTTTGCTTTCTGTCAAGCTTCCAGATTTACATTTTACTTCAGCGGTCTTGAAACTGCCATCCTTTCTGTAATTGTCCGCAAGGCCTGCTGGGACTCAGGGATGCTTATCTTATCTGCCCTGGTTTGGTCAGCAGAACAACGCAGAAGTAACACTGTGGGAGCTCTCAGCTTGGGCCTCAGAGGCACTGACAGCTGCTTTTACATTCAGTAAACTCTCTTCTACCAAAAGCACAGCCCGGGTGAACCTGAGGGTAGATGAGGCATCATGGCAGCGGAGCTGAGTGGTCCCAGGGCCCCCAAGCATACAACCATCTTGACAGATAACCACATATGCACAAACAATTCTAGTTAAGACCGAATTTAGCAACCTTAACCCAAACTGCCAGCCCCTGCACTGAGCAGAATGGCTGTTTTAAACGGCTAACCTTTGGGAGGGTTTGTTAAACAGCAGAAGTGAACCGATACAGCCTCTCTGACTTGGGTCAGAGACTTGAAATTTTTTTCTCTCAAGGCTCTATTTGTAAAACTCAGATTTCTTTGTGTTCGTGTGTGTGTGTGTGTGTGTGTGTGTGTGTGTGTGTGTGTGTGTGTTGCATGTATTTGTTAGTGAGGGTAGGTACGTGTGGGTGCATGTATGTGAAAGAAAGGTCGATGCAGGGGTCTTTCCTCAATCACTATCTGCTTTAGCTTCTCAGAAAAGGGTCTCTAAGTGGACCTGATGCTCATCAATCTGGGTAGACTGGATGGCCTATGAGTTTCAGGACTTGACTTCCTCCATTATTTCCAGCGTTGGGGAGACAGGCACATACCACACTGTCCAGTATTTTTTTAAATACTTATTTATTTTTATTTTATGTGTGTGTTTGTTTGCATATACGTATGTACGTCATATTGCATGCCTGGTCCCCATGGAGGTCAGAAGAGTCTGGAACTACACAGTAGAGAGCTGGCATGTGGGTGCTAGGGAGTAAGTCCAGTCCTCTGCAAGGGCAGTCAGTGCTCTAACTGCTGAGCTACCTCTCCAGTCACTGGGCTCAACTTTGATGTAGATTCTGAGGATCGGAGCTCAGGGTCTCATGTTTGCTGGGCAGGCACTGTATGACTGAGCCATTTCCTCAGCCAGACCAGACTCTTGGCAGCTGGAAATAAATGGGACTAAGTCCCAAGGGCACAAAGAGTTTACTGACAATAGCCTGTTCTTTCCTCCTCCTTCCTTGCCAAGGCCAGTCCGACCCAGCCCAGGACATGTCACACTCAGGCTGAAACACACTAAGTCTAGTGTGCATGGAACCCTGGGCTAGGACTCCTGAACCTAGAGTAGTGACAAACTCCTCTGAGGTTGAGGAGGAGGACCAGAAGTTCAAGGCCATCCTTGATTAGCTCTGTAAGCTGCTGACAAAAAACCGGCCCAGCCTTCTCTTCACAAGGTCCCCAAGAAAGTACAGGTTTTCATATTCTTTGTGTCTCCTCATAATTTCAGGTACAAGCCTTCCCTAAATTTTGGCTACATAGTGACTTTGAGGTTAGCCTGGGATACATGAGATCCTGTCTCAAAACTGGAATGGGGGGGGGTGACTTTATAGATCCCATCATTTTCGCATGACCAAGTTTTAGATGTAAATTAGAAACAAACTTCAATCTAAGTGGATGTTGTTTAAAATGGAATAATCATGGGTTCCTGCTACTTCTTAGTAAACCCCAAGTCTACAATAAATACTTTGAGCTTCTGAGAGAATGTTATTTTATGGCCATAAGAGGCTTTGTCTGTAAAAGACCAGAGTTAACTTGTTAAAACAGAATTTTCTACTATGACATTTCCCTCCTTACACGAAGTGTCATACAAATGAGTATTCCCAGTTGAGAAAAAAGAGTTGACTCTAAACACAAGTCGCAGAGTGCACCACTGCAGTATTACCATCAGCTGAAAGACAACACACAAAACCAGCACCTTTCATAACAGCCTGCTTTAAGACTCCAGAGCTGAATCTGAAATGTAAAGCTGCCAAGTCACTTGGAAAAATTAAATTGTACCTGGTGGCCAAGTTGAATAATCGTCGTTTAAAAATGCTATGGTATCAGTTGGCCACTAGCCATGTGCACCTGCAAATTCAGGTGGACAAAAAAAGAACTGATTGCCTGTGGAAAACTAAGGATGACCTACAAGCTAATGCTGAACATTTTTCACACTTGGATCTAAGTCAGGCAAATAAGATTAAAAAATCTAAGGCCCAAATTCAAAGTGTGACAGGAGAGCCCCTCGGTACACTCTCAGGAGCGTGGAACTGCTATGCCGAATAGCATTCTCTCTTGCAGGGTCCACTGCTTCTCAGGCGTGGGTGTATGTGGGGGAGAGAACTCGATCAATTCTCAGGTGGTTCTAATATCATTTGCTCATTTACCTAAGCTTGTTGTACAAGCTGATCACTTAGGAAATGGAGACAAAGAGGAATCAGGATTAAGTAATAATTTAGGAGATTGCTTAATTTATGCATGAGGGAGTGTGAGTGTGTATTTGAAACATACACCTAAGGAAAAAAAAATCTTTGTATGTTTTTTGAGGCAGGGTTTCTCTGTAGCCCTGACTGTCCTGGAACTTGCTCTGTAGAAGAGGTTGGCCTCCTCAGAGACCCACCTGCCTCTACCTCCCAAGTTCTGGATTAAAGGCATTCAACACCACCTTGGGGTGTTGGGGTTTCTCTCTATGTACCCTAATGGCCAGGAACTTTCTACAAAGATTAAGCTGGCCTTGGACTCACAGAGATCTACCTGCCTCTGTTTCTCTAGTGCTGGGATTAAAGGTGTATGTCACAAGCTCACTCAGCCTGAAATATTTGTATGTCAGTAAGAATTAAGTGAAAAGTGGGAAATAATCTTTCACAGATACCTGTATCCTAGTTCTTCGCTGAGACGGATCATATGAAGGATGTAGGATTCCTTGCTTGTTCCAGTGAGGCCAGGCAACAGCAAGATAGTAGGTCTGGTGCTGGCATCCTCATAGCTCGAACTGTTATTGTTATCAGACCAGTCCAGTGAGATCTGCCCTCCATCTGCCGTTTTAATGAGTTCACTGAAAGCAACCGTTCCAAAGGCATTACTGAGTAGTGCTTTAAGTTGCATTGGTGTTTTCATTCTATAGATGTGACATTACCTGGTCATCCCACATTCACATATAGATATCTGTAAGTCACTTTCATTACAAAAATATGAAGATTAATACCATATTTCCAATGAAAGGTAATAGGTAAAAAATGAACTTCAGAAGGGGATAAATCAGGGTAATTGGGGTGTGTATGTGTGAATGTGGTCAAAACACATTATATACATGCACAAAATTATCAAAGAATCAATAAATTATTTTTACAATGAACTTAAAAAAGAATAAACTTCAAAGAACTTGAAATATTTGGGTGTAAGTATGGTAGAGCCCCTGCCTAGCACAAGGCCTTGGATTTATCCTTGGTATCACACACAGAGCTCTTCATATATTTAATCATTTCCTTATTACTCTCAAACACTTAGCATTTAACCCCTGTTGACTGAGGTCATACAGATACCGACAGGGAATTCTGGGTAAATCCGGTGCTGACTTGTTCTATGCTACAACTCGGACTCAATGAAGCAGCCCTTCACTGAGTACCTGCAAAATGTGCTTCTTGAATGACTTGTCCCATAGCATCTATGGGCCCCAGAAAGACCAGATGACTCAGGGAAATTAGTAATAGACACCATTTACATCTCCTGGTTAGAGATGTCCCCACCCACATCAGCAACACCTCAAAACATTGTCCTCAAAAACCCATGTGCTTGTTACTATGAGCCCTTGTCTGGGGAGACACATAAAATCTGAACTCCTCTGCCAGGATCCTCACCACCCGACAATAGTGCATCTCATCAAGGTGTCTAAGTCCTCAAGGACAAACTGGAAATGACAAATTGGAAAACAGTACCCCCACACACACCAAAAAAACACAAAGTTCTTCTCACATTCCAGAAATAAGCTAGGGCTTCCATTCTGCTTGTTTACATTAGGATGAAAAAAGGAAAAAAAAAAAAAAGGAAGAAAAAAAAAAGAAGAAAAAAAAAAGGTTGGAAGGAGCAACACCTGGATAGTTTCCTGCAGCTGGAGGAGGGTGGGCAGGCAGGGCATCCCTCCTATTTTCTTCTCTTTACGTTCTGTTATTTTGCTAGCCACAGATGTACTAACTTTAGAACTGGATGTGGGAATTAAAACCTGTGATTTGGAAGATATGTCTCAAATAGACATTCACTTACTTCCTGTACTGCACCAGGGGCTTGGCAGTGATGAAGGGTCTCAGCAGTGTCTGTCCTCGGCTCTCCCAGCACCATACCGTCGGGTAATAGGTTTCTGTCACCACGGGACAGTGGTCCTGGAGGAAGCGGCTGAAACTCTCCCCTCCAGTCACTAACTGGGGTTTCTGCCGGGAGAAGCAGCATCGGTGAGGGGTCCAGAACAAAGTTTACGGCGGCCGTAAACCAGCAACTAGCGGATTTATCGTGTCCCCACCCGCAGGCCGCGCGCGAGCCCTCCGATTCCATCTCCCCGGAGACTGACGCACAGAAGCCACAATCACAACAGTCCCAAGATGCGCTCAGTGGCATCCCGGAGGACAGGCGAACTGAGCGCCGGGTGTCCTCCCCGAAGTACCGCAGCTGGGCTGGCCGGTCCGGGGCACGGGCCGCCGGGAGGACCTGGTGGCAGGACCCTGAGCCGCGGCAGGCGGCTGGTGTCGCCCGCGCGCCCTCGGAGCAGCCCCGGGGCCCGCCACGCTCCGCCGCCCCCGCCCCCGGCTCACCTTGGCAATGCTGCTCAGGTAGTAGCAGGCGTAGGCGACGCTGAAGCCCAGGATAAGCGACAAGCCCACGCCCGAGCCGAAGAAGCCGACGCGGACCTGGTGCTCCAGGTAGAGCGCCAGCTCCCGGGACAGCACCCGCAGGTCCATGGCCAGGCGCTGCATAGCGCGAGCGCGGCGCAGCTGCAGCGGAGGCCGGCCTGCCCGTGCGTCCGGACCCGCGGTGCAGGGGAGCGGCGCCGGCGGGGCGGAGCGCGGCCTCGGCCAACGGCGGCCCGGGAGGCGTGGCCCGTCCCGCCCCGCCCCGCCCGCGAACCTTCCAGACGCGCGCTGGACCGCCCCGCGGCGCTGGACCCCCGGTGTCCCTGGAGTGCCGGGAGCGAGCGCGTGAGCCCAGCAGAAGGCAACGGGCCGGGCCGCCACCTGCCGCCGTGACCTTGAACAAGTAGACTCGGCCGAGCTCCGGAGGCAGCGGTTTGCAGAGAAGCGGGCACTTGCTTCCGATTCCAAAGTTGACGCGGAAGGAGAGAGTGCACTACGTAGGGAGAGAATCCTCTATCCCACTGGAGCTCGCATCCCTAGGGAAACTATCCTCCACCCCCCAGCCCACCCCCCAAATCCCATCAACTGCAGACACTCATGCCTCATGCTTGACTTTCAGTCTCTCGGTGAATCTTTTACATAGCTAAGGGCTTTTAAATGAGAACTGGATCTTGAAAAGGTCGGGAACCGGAAATAGGATTCAATCATGTGGTTGATTAATGCTGTGAACTCGCAGGTGTATGGCAATTCGGGCTGATTATACAGGATGCACACAGGAAAGCATTTATGAAGTAGGTTCTCTTAGGCTTGTTTGTGGCACCGTGACAGAAGTCTGAGGATAGTTCCAGACATTTGAAACAAGATGTAAAGTGAAGGTAAGGGCTGATGAGACCACAGAAAATGTCACAGGTTTAAATTATTTGAATATATCGATTTTTTTTTCTTTTTAAAGACAGAGTCGTATGTAGCTCAAGCTTGCCTTGAACGCACTGTGTAACTAAGGGTGACCCTGAACTTCTGCCCTTCCTGCTAGTGCTGGTATTACTACCTTCCTAGTGCTGGGATTACCACCAGACCAAGTTTCTACAGTGCAGAGGATCGAGCCCAGGCTTGTGCCTGCTAGGCACTCTACACCTGAGCTACACCCCAGCTCTACATTGCTTATTTCTCTATCAGCACATGGTAGTTGTATTTTATGGAGTGTGAGATGGCGATACATGTCTAATCTACAGTGATCAAGTCAGGGTGACTAGTGTGCCATTCCTGCAGACACTCATCACTTCTTTGTGTTTGGAACATATAGTTTTGAAATAATAAAGTGTTGTCAACCAGTTAGGATTGTAAGTCAATGATCTCTCCCTTGACAGGGAAATGAGATGGTTGGAAGTGAGCAATTTATTTGGCTTTGATTTGGTAACCAGAATAATTCAGTTACTTTCACTGAACAAGTCTCTCTGGATTTCTCACTGACACTCTGTTTTTGTTTCTCAACCCATGGGTCTTGACACCGAGGATGACCAACCCTTTCACAGGGGTGGTATATCAGATATCCTGCATATCAGACATTTACATTATGATTCATAACGGTAGCAAAATTACAGTTATAAAGTAGTAATGAAAAAAATTAAGA
Organism: Peromyscus maniculatus bairdii; assembly: GCF_049852395.1. Taxonomy (NCBI): domain Eukaryota; kingdom Metazoa; phylum Chordata; class Mammalia; order Rodentia; family Cricetidae; genus Peromyscus; species Peromyscus maniculatus. Next base: position 1,522,165 of record NC_134870.1, read on the forward strand.
TTGGGGTCACCTGTTGAGGAACCATATTAAAGGGTCTCAGCGTTAGAAAGGCTGAGAACCGCTGGTCTAGACAGTCTAAAGTCTAATGTAGTTCAGGCTGGCTTCCAATTCACTGTGGAGCTGAGAATGACCTTGAACTTCTGATTCTCTTGCCTCTATCTCCCAAAGGCTGAGGTTAAGGGGTTGCACTGACACCATGTCCAGTTTTCTGGGCTGTTGGGGATCAAACCTAGAGTTTTGTGCATACTAGCAAGCACTCTACCACTGAGCCGCATTTCAAGCCCATCACTTTGGGGGGGAGGGGCAGGGTCCTACTGTATAGACAAGATTGACCTGAAACTCACTGTGTAGCCTGGGTGTCCTAGAACTCACAGTCACCCTGTCTCAGTCCCCCAAGTGCTGGACATACAAGTGTATGCCACCACAACATCAACTTTTTTTCTTTTAAAGTTTCATATGAGACAAGGTCTTGCTGTGCAGGATGGCTGGGGAACTCTATGGTTCAGACTGACTGGAACTTGTGGCGATCTCCAGTCTGGATCTTTCTAGTGCTGTGATTACAGGCCTGTGCCACTGTGCCCAGCAATGTGTTGCCTTGTTTCTGTGTGTGGTGCTGGGGACTGAACCCAGGGCCTCATGCAAGCTAGATAAGTGATCCACCACTGTCCTGCACTCCTGGCACGCTTCTCCCCCACCACACCTTGATACCCAAGCCTCTTTCCTGTCTCCATTTATAGTCTTCCTTGACACAAGAACTGGGACTCCCAATTTACAGGTGAGAAAATGAGAGTTCTGGAGTTTATTCACTTTCAACTAACTACTTTGATGATCAAGAGACCAAAGACGTCACAATTAGAGCTAACAGAGGAGTAATCACTTAAATTGCAGAAAATGTGCTAAAGGGAAGAGCTGTACCAACACAGTTCTCAGAGTAAGAGGAAAAGCCAATTTGGGTTTATCGTACATAGAAATGTATTGTAATAGCATTTGGCAGTGAACAAAATCTTTCCGTAGGCCAAAGAACTAGGCTTGGGATTTAGAAGCAATGCCTTAAGAAGTTGAAGAGCTGGCACTAGGATACTACTCAGTAGGCAGAGTGCTTACTCAGCATACACTAGGACCTGGGTTCAATCTCCAGCAGTGCATACATTTGACATTGTGGTGTATCACTGGAATCTCAGTCAAGGTCAAGACATTCTAAGATTTAATGGAAGGCAACTTTTTAACAGGAACACATCACCACAAGTTCTGTGTTAATATATCATATTTAATTGAAGTCTACTATACTAAAATATAGAAAATCTACCTAAAAATATATACATTCCAGAAAAATACAAAAGAGAAGAGTGGATGATTCCAGAGACTGAAAATTGGTGGCTAGATCTGAAAAGCAGAATTGACTTGTCATTAAACACCTTTTAAATTTTGTATCATGTTTTTGTATCTCATGTAAACAACAGCAAAGGGCAAAGAGAATTTTACTAGTTAACATTGTTTCAAGGTTAAAGGCTAGACCACAGAAGGTATCCTAGAGTTAAACTGATAAACTTTGGACGAATGTATCTGTTTGCTATCTGGAAACCAGTAGGCTATGTCAAGGTGAGGGTGTGGGGGCGCAGTTCTGTGAGCACCCTGTACGGAATATATTGTAAAAGGAGGACTGAGGCAAATCTGCTAGGGTACTTGTTCCATGTCACTTTGCTAATAATCTGTAAACATTATTCCTGGATTTTGTAGGAAATCCATTAAGTCCAATGTCTTAGAGGATGGGATTTGGAGACGTTTTGCTTTGGTTGGGTTTTGGGTCCTGAGGACTGAATGTGTGGACTTTATCAGTGAGCTATGCCTTCCACCCTGGGTAGATACACGGCTGACAGTGCAGACTCAGGCTTGAATACAGCTGTGGTCTCGCCCAGGGTAACGGTGTTGCTGGCAATTTCTCTCTTGCCCTAGAATTGAATGTAATACATATCCATGCATGGGGATGTCAGGTGTCTAGAGGTGGGGATCTCTGCAGCTCTCTAGGTTTAGTGAGCCAGGTCTGCCCTGGCCTAAATACCCAGTGTCAACATTGTAGGTGCTTCCTCCTCTTCTGGGCCAGACAGACAGACTGGACTGGGAGGGGAGTGGGGCTTTGAATTGTTGATCTGGGAATTTACTTTAAAGCCCTTTCTGGTGGCAGGTACATAAATGCTGGTTGTTTTGTAAGGGGAATGAATTCCTCGCTCAGGATGGAGAAGAGATGAGGGGGCACTCATGTGGCTAGACAGATCTGCAGACCACCTATTGAATGGTTTCTGAGAGACTCACTCTTGCTTAGTGTCCTCTAACAGGCCCCTTTGACTTGTCTCCATAGTTTTGTTCTTGTCAAGGAGTCTCTTCATTCAGAGGCTATGGTGGATGGTGTCTAAACCAGCCTTGCAGGGAGTGCACTACAGTGCCTGACTCACACTGGGGTGGTCCCCCCACCATGTTGAATATGATTTCATAGGAAGCCTTGCAGTTTCTAACTTGGCCTTTGAAACACAAGCTGAAGGAAAGCAAGCTGCCATGTAGGAAGTTCTTCTACTCAGACCTTTTGCTCAGTGACAAAGCTCGGGCCGATCCCACACACAGGCTTCTCATTTTGAGGGAAATACCCAGCCAGCCCCCAGATGTTCTGCCAACACCGCTGAGGTGCCAGTCATCTGAGTAAAGAAATCTTCATGATGTTCCACTCAACCAGACCTGTCCATGACTCTGGCCCCAGATACCTCACTACAACCACACAAGAGCCTCTAGGCAGGGCTGGGGGGTGGCTCAGTCAGTGAGGTGCTGGGACAAGCAGAGAACCTAAGTTTGAGCCCTAGAATCCATGGGAAAATCTAGACATGCATGCTGATGATTCTAGGATGAGGAGGCAGAGACAAACGGATCCCTGGGGCTTATGGGCCAGCCTAGCCTACTCAGCAGGCTTCACATTCCAGCAAAAGATCTTGACCTCTGGCCTCTGTGTGCACACACATGTGCACCTGCACATTCATGTACACACACACATAAACACATATACATATACATATACATAAACACATGCCCATAAGTGCGCAACCGCACGCGCACGCGCGCGCGCGCACACACCGCCTAGCAGAGCCCAGCTAACCTACAAAACTCTGTCTGCTATAATTGTACTTTGTTGTTTCAGTTAGTAGGTTTTTTGAGGTGATTTTGAAGGCAACAATAGTTAATGAAAGCTAGTGCTCAGGTAGTAGATGAGGCAGTGGCAGGAGAATTCAATTCTAGTTGTCTCCTTGATGTCAGCGAGCCAATATGCGACCCAACCATATGGGAATCAATTTTCATTGCACTTTGTAAATGCTTGTTCTGAGTGGATGAGAAATTTAACTATCTCAATAATAGCCTTTTTGAAATAATAGTGGAGAGGAACCAATACAGAATTTCTCATTTCTAATAGGTCTTCCCTGATACTTTGACCACGGTGAAATGTTTCAGAACAAATCTTTCATGACTGAGGAAGCTTCATTTGTGCCACTTAATAATAGCAGCCACACATAACAATTCCAAGGAGAGCAACCCCAAGTGTGTGTGTGTGTGTGTGTGTGTGAGAGAGAGAGAGAGAGAGAGAGAGAGACAGAGACAGAGACAGAGACAGAGACACAGACAGACAGACAGACAGACAGACAGACACACACACACACACACACACACACACACACACACGCACACGCACACGCACACGCACACGGACGGACGGACAGACGGATGGACGGACAGACAGACAGGATCTCACTCTGTAGCCCAAGCTGGCCTGCTGGTACTCACTATGCAGACCAGGTTACCTCATTGTGAGTGCTGGGATGACAGATGTAAGGCACCATGCCTGGCCAAACTATTATTTAAAAAAAAAAATCACACAAAACAATGAGAAAATACGAAGAAAGAGTGGGTATTTAGTGAAGTCGGGTAGTTGGAAGTGTTTGCATTTTCTGTTTTTAAGAGTACTTACAAATTTATTTTTTCATAATTACATATATAAACATATATATGTAATGTACTTTGACCTTATCTCCCTATTATCCACACTCATCTCCTCTTCCTCCCACTTCACTTTCCTCCTTTACAGTAAGTCCTCTTCTCTTCTTTGTTTTGTTTTAAACAGACCTCATGTAGGCCAGGCTGGCCTTGAACTCCTGATTCTCCTGTCTCCACCTTCCAAGTGCAGGTATTACAGACATGTGCCACCACACCCAGCCTAGTATACTTAGCTTTTAGTGGGGTTACTAAAATATTTATTAATGAAAGTGCTTTCTGGAGCATTAAAAAAAATAAAGTCTGCAGCCGGGAGGTGGTGGCACACACCTTTAATCCCAGCACTTGGGAGGCTGAAGCAGGCGAATCTCTGTGAGTTCGAGACCAGCCTGATCTACAAAGCAAGTTCCAGGAAAGGCGCAAAGCTACACAGAGAAACCCCATCTCAAGAAACCAAATAATAGTAATAGTAATAATAATAATAATAATAATAATAATAATAATAATAATAAAATAATAAAGTCCAGGGGGAAGTGGGTGGGAATTGAAGTGAAATGGGATGGGTTAGCTGACAGTTCCATGGCATTAACTGTGTTAACCTCTCTACATCCATGCATTTTAGAGAGAGAAGGGTTGAGGTGTAGCTCAGTTGTAGGGCATAGGCATAGCATGGCGGAGATCCTGGGTTTAATTTCCAGCATGCACGCGTGCGCGCGTGCGCACACACACACACACACACACACACACACACACACACACGCTGGGGAGAATGCTCACTGGGTAAAGTGCTGTCCATACAAGGGTGAAGAGCTGAATTCAGACTCCCCAGAACCCATGTCAAGCCAGACACGGTAGCACACGTGTGTAATCCAAGCACTTCTATGGTGGGACAGATGGAGCTCACCACCCAGCCTGTCTGGCACTCATGTGTGAAACAAGGCAGAAAGTGAGGACCTATACCTGAGGGCAGGGGAGCTGACTGATGTAAGAAAGCAAAACCAGATGGCAGTGCACACCTTTGATCCCAGCACTCGGGAGGCAGAGCCAAGTGGATCTCTGTGTTTGAGGCCAGCCTGGGCTACAGAGCGAGATCCAGGACAGGCACCAAAACTACACAGAGAAACCCTGTCTCAAAAAACCAAAAAAAAAAAAAAAGATAAAAAAAGCAAAAGCAACTTGGATTGGAAAGAAAGGGTGTCTATTTGGCTCAGGAGACTTTTCGAAGATGCTCAGAGTCATCAAGGGTCAGATGAGTCTGTGGCCTTGGACCTCACTCCAGTCTATTATTCATACTCATCTCTGTAGTCTTAAGTACACATGTGTGCATGGCTTCCCTCAACTTTAATTTGTGTTTATTAGATTCAGAGTGTAGGAGCCAAGCTGTATCCATAATAGAGAGAAAAATTATCCCTGCTTCCTCCAAGGTGACTGCGTCTTTTGGGAATACCTTTGTGTGGAGAGGATTAATTTACAGACTAATAACCCAACAGGGGAGTGGGGAGGAGAGACAGACAAACAGAGAGGCACAGAATTATGTTCCTTCCCCAGGAAAAAGCCAAGGACCTACTTTTTATGAGACAGGGAAGGAAGGAAGGAGGGGGGAAGGGAAGGAAGACAGACGGACACAGGTTATAAATGTAATGACTGAGACAAAGATATCAGAACTACAGCTTAATTCCTCTATTTCCACTTCATGCAAAGAAGCAATTTTCTCTTAAAAATTACTGTTGTTATGTGTGTATGTATGATTGGTGGTGTGTGCATACGTGCACGTGGAGGTCAGAGGACACTTGGGTAGAGTCAGTTCTCTCAGTTCACCTTCACGTGGGTTCTGGGGATGGAGCCCTAGTCACCCAGCAAATGCCTTTCTTTACTGCTGAAACCATTTCACCAAGAAGCAACTTTTAAAAAAGTATGATTATCATTTATGTGTATGAATGAATGGGCTCTGTGTGTGTGTGTGTGTGTGTGGTATGTGTGAGTGTGTAGGAATGAGCTCCCTGGTGTGTGTGTGTGGTATGTGTGTGAGTGTGTAGGAAGGTGCTCCCTGGTGAGTGTGTGTGTATGTGTGTGTGTGTGTGTGTGTGTGTATGAACATGCTCCATGGTGTGTGTGTGTGTGTGTGTGTGTGTGTGTGTGTGTGTGTGTGTAGGAATGAGCTCCCAGGTGTGTGTATGGGGTATGTGTGTGAGTGTGTAGGAAGGTGCTCCCTGGTGAGTGTGTGTGTGTGTGTGTGTGTGTGTGTGTGTGTGTGGTATGTGTGAGTGTGTAGGAATGAGCTCCCTGGTGTGTGTATGGGGTATGTGTGTGAGTGTGTAGGAAGGTGCTCCCTGGTGAGTGTGTGTGTGTGTGTGTGTGTGTGTGTGTGTGTGTGTGTGCAACAGTACCAGTGTGGCAGTAAGAAGACCACTGTGGGAGTCATTTTGCTTTTTCCATCTGAAGTGGTTTTAGGGATTGAACTCAGGTCATCAGGCTTGGCATAAGCCCCTTTACCCACTGAACCATCTGGCTGGCCCAAGAAGCAACTTTCTGATCATATGGAGTTGGAAAGAGAAATATTTTTGGTAGTTTTGACATCTGGGAAAACATTCTGTCCTGTTAATACTTAAAATATCTACAAGAAAGTGTAACCAAAGATGAGAACAGAGTAGTCATGTGAAATGCTGTAAAGATTGCTAAAATGACCCCTCCCTCCTTCCCACCTCTCTCCTTCCCTCCCTCCCTCCCTTTCTCCCTCCTCCCTTCCTCCTTCCCTCCCTTTCTCCCTCCTCCCTCCCTCTCTCCTTTTCTCCCTCCTCCCTCCCTCCCTTTCTCTCTCCTCCCTCCCTCCCTTTCTCCCTCCTCCCTCCCTCCCTCCTTCCTTCCCTTCCTCTGTCCCTCTCTCCCTCCTTCCTTCCTTCTTCTTTTGGTGGTTTGAGACAGGATCTTGCTATGTAGCCCTACTGGCCTGGAATCGGTAGGTAGATCAGGCAGCCTTGGACTTTCACAATACCTCTGCCTTTGCCTCCTGACTTGTGGAGTAATAGGTATGCCATGCCATACCATTCTTAAGCAAGGCAACTCACTTAAGTCACACTATGTGCCTGAGAATATATGGTCCTGAGGGGGAGTAAATAGGAACTGCAACCCAGGTAGAGGGAGCATCCTTTCCTTCAAAAATCACTGTGGTGAGCAGAATTCTAAGTCCCACCCACACAGGAGTCTTAGTTACTTTTCTATTGCTGTGATGAAATAGCATGATCAAGGCAACCTGTAAAAGCTGCATTTAATCGGCCTTATGGTTTAGAGCACTGATTCTCAACATTCCTAACGCTGTAGCCCTTTAATATTTTATGTTGTGGTGATTCCAGTCCTAAAATGATTTTGTTGTTACTTCATAACTGTCATTTTGCTACTGTTATGAATTGTAATGTAGGTATCAGATATGCAACCCCCAAGGGGGTTGAGAATCGCTGGTTTAGAGGGTTGGAGTCTGTGATGATGGAACAAGAAAGCATGGTGGCAGGAACATTTGAGAGCTTACATCCTGACATCTAAACAGTGGGCTGAAAGAGGCACACTGGGAATGGCGTGGGTTCTTGACGATTCCACCATTGGGGACCACGTATGCAAACCTATGAACCTGTGGGGGTCGCTCTCATTTTAATCGTTCACCATTTAATCACTAATACACTTAATCATAATGTATTCCCCTACATACACAGTTCTGTTCCATCCCCTCCCCTTGGTGAGGGGTCAGGATATGTGAATATGATGACTACTGCTTCATATGACAAAGGTAAAGGATGTTGCAGGTGTAATTAAGGTCTCTAGTCAGTTGACTTTGTGTTATCAAAAGGAAGATTATCTTGGGCAGACTGATCTAACCAGTTGAGTCCTTTAAAAGAAGACCTGAGATCAGCGGCTTGACCCCTGGCCTTGAAGCAGCTGCCATGAGCTCTGTAGCTGCAAGTCAATGCATTCTGGAAGCAACTGTGAGCTTGGAAGAGGACTTCGGACTTCAAACTAGACTCTGCTTTGTGAGACTCTGAGCAGAGGATTTAGTAACTGTGTCCGGAGTCTTGACTCAGAGAGACTGAGAGACAATAAACAAGTGTGAAATCACTGTATCTGTGGTGGTTTATAAAGCAGCAATGGAAATTAGTATAGTCTTATCAGTCGTCTTCCATTATCTGGCACTTCATCTATTTGTTTTTCTCCCTCGTTCCCCAGGCTGTTTCTTATGAATTAAACAAGTCTGCCCAGTCTCATAAATCTATTCCTAATCACATGTTTCCATGTAGTTATCACCTTCCAAATAATAGCTAGACATCTTGAAAGAATAGTATAGCATCATGGACAGCTTACAAAGGGGGGTTGAACAAGACAAGATTTTGTTTTTCTTTCACGTGAAGGCAGGTAATGATATAGGGTGTCAGCAGCAACTCAAAGGACGTCTTCAGTGTCCCAAGATGCTGTTTTTCATTGCTTAATGTGTAGTCTTGTGGTCACTTTTGTGACTCTCTTGGCCCCTTCTATTGTATTGCAGGCAGGTGTAAAGGGCAAGTGATAGAAGGAACTGTCACCTCCTTAAGGAGTAACCTCAAGACACCTTATGGGATTTTGGAAATGTCAGTCTTTAGTTCGGCACGTAGCTTCCCTCAACAAAATTGGGGCCTCATTTGTGAGGGAGATGGTATCTTAGTCTACTTATGTTGCTATGAAAAAAAAACTTTGTTATGCAATTTTTGTTGTTGTTTGCTTTGTTTTTTTGAGACAGGGTTTCTCAGTGTATTCCCGGCTGTTCTGGAACTTGCTTTGTAGACCAGGCTAGCCTTGAACTCAGAGAGATTCACCTGCCTCTGCCTCCTGAGTGCTGGGATTAAAGGCGTGCACCACCACTGCCAGGCTGTTATGCAATTCATAATCAATGGAAATTTATTACTGAAATACTAGAAGCTGTGAAGTCCAAGAAGAAGATACCACAGAGGCCAGGCATAGTGGTGCAGCTCTGTAATTCCAATTTGGGAATTGGAAGCAAGAGGAGAGCTGCAAGTTTGAGGCCAGGCTGGTTTACATAGCAAGTTCCAGGTCAGTTAATGTGTATTTGTTACTTTTTTTTTCCTGAGACAGGATTTCTCTGTGTTACAGCCCTGGCTGTCTTGGAACTCACCCTGTGGACCAGGTTTTCCTGGAACTCATAGAGATCCACCTGCCTCTGCCTCCGAAATGCTGGGATTAAAGGTGTGCACCACCATTGCCTGGCTAGTTACTTATTATTGTGACAAGATTCCTGAGAAGGTAACTTAAGGAAAAAAGAATCAGTTCCAACTCACAGTTGGAGAGTATAGTTCACCATGGTGGAAGAGACATGGGAGGCATGGGAGGTAGCTGGCACCGAGAGTCAGGATTCAGAGAAAGGAGGGGGAGGGGCGAGGGACATTGAAAGGAGAGAGAGGGGAGGGGCTGGTATTTAGTCCACTCTCTTCTTTATTCAGGGTAGAGCCCATGGAATGGTGCTGCCCATATTCAGGTATATTCTCCCTCCTCAGCTGCACCTCTCTGGAAACGTTCTCACAGGCACTTCCAGATGTTCATCTCTTAGGTGGTTCTAAATTTTGTAAAGTCTACATTCAAGATTAATGATCCTAAATTCTCCCCTGGTCAACCTGACACCCAAACATTTAAAGAGTATAACATCTCTCTCAAGACTCATGGCCCCTAAAGACTCATGTTAATTTCATAACGCAGCATTCATGTCCATCTCTAAAAGTCCCCAAATCTAGATAGTTCCAACAGTCTTTAAAAGCATAAGAGTAGTGTCTCAGCTGAGCATGGCGGCGCACCGCACACCTTTAATCCCAGCACTCGGAAGGCAGAGTCGGTGGATCTCTGAGTTTGAGGCCAGCCTGGTCTACAGAGCAAGTCCCAGGACAGCCAGGGTTGTTACACAGAGAAACTTTGTCTTGAAAAACAACAACAACAAAACAAACAAACAAACAAACAAAAAATAGTCAGACTCTCTTGAGACATCGACAAACTCAAGTGTGAAACCCTATAACGTCAAAGTTGCAATGTGGAGCGGCACCAGAGAAATACTCCCATTGCGAGGAGAGAAATGGGGTATAGCAAAGACAGACAGACAGACCAAAGTAACATTGAAGTATAGCAGGGAAAACACCGAATGCTGAAGCTCCATATCTGCCATCTAGGGCTTATAGGAGCATCATCTGGGATGCTGGGCTTGGAGAACTGACCTGGCAAGTTCTGCTGCCCACAGCACACAGAGCCTCTGTCTTGGGGTAGCTCTATCCCGTGCCTGCAAATTATCTTAGCAGATATCCCGTGGCCATGGCATCTTCAACATCCTGGGGCTCTATAGCCGCTTAGGGTTCACCTTCCTAGCTTTATCACATGTCTGTTCAGAGCCTGTTTGCAGGGAATCAGACCCTGATACATGCTGCTTGACTTTGGTGACTTTTTGAACCTTGGTACAGGCCTCCATGATGCTGTCACATTTGCATTCCTACAGGCCTATAAAACCTGCACTGTATCAGTTACTGTTCTGTTGCTATGATAAAACATCATGACCAAGGCAACTTGTAGACGGAAAGGTTTATTTGTGTTTACAGTTCCAGATGGGTAAGAGTTCATTGTGGCAGAACTGATGGCTGGTACAGGAAGCCAAGGGCACACATCTTGAACAGTAAACAGGAAGCAGAGGGAGAGAACTGGGAATGGTATAAACCTTAACTCTTTTTTGTTTGTTTGCTTATTTTTGTTTTTCGAGACAAGGTTTCTCTGGGTAGCCTTCTCTGTGCCACCACAACTGGCTGAGTCTTAAACTCTTAAAGTCCACCCGCAATGATGTAGTCCTCTGGCAAGGACACACTTAAACCTCCCCTAACAGCACCATCACCTGGGGACTAGGTGTTCAGATGCCTGAGACTATGGGGACATCTCACTCAGACTGCAGTGAGCACCATGTGGACAGTGCCATTAGGTTCTGCCTGTGCAGATGGAGTCTGACCACTTCCAACACAGCTGCAGTGGTCTCTGTGTGCCTTGGTAGTTGAACTTGAGGAAAGACTTCCTTAGGCAGTTGCTTTCAAACAGGGGACCACTGTAGCATTGTTCTCAGTTTAGGCTCTCTGTTTTCAAATGTCTGCCTTTTTATAAGTTGGACCCTTTGATGGATGGGGTCTTTCCCTCAGGGTACTGTTCTATTGTCTCAATGCAGAGTGGGTATTTTTTTTAAACGGTGCTCATCTCTTGAACACAACTGCTTCTTCCTCGTGATCTTTTTCTCACTACTTGCACACTTTCCGTATTTTTCTGCCCCATTTGTTGCTTCTCACAACAGACCTGGATAATAGCCGTGAGCATTAACCATGCCCAGAACCTGAACTCTATCCTATCTTGAACCAAGGAAATTAGTTCACTGCTTTTGAATTCAACTCAAGTTCTTAGGACACAGGCAGAGTGAAGCCAGATTGTTTGCCAGAATATCATGCATATGCCCCAGTTCCCACTGGTCTTTGTTCTCCTCTGAAATCTCATGAGCCAGGCCTCCTTTGTCTGTATTACTTTTGGCATTCTGGTTTTCTAAATTCCCAGGAAGGGCCATTAAGTTCTACGTATGCATTCTAGGGCTTCCCTCGCCTGAAGTTCCAAACATTCTTCTTGCAAACCAGTCCCAAGAGCCTGTGAACCATGTAGGTTTACCACAGCAATGGATGCATTCTTGGTACTCACTTTCTGTATTTTCTTTCTCACCGCTATGACAGACTATCTGGCAGAAACATTCAAGGGTGTGGTTTAGCTCAGAGTTGTAAGGTACAGTTTCATAGTAGAGAGCATCACTGTGAGGAAGCATGGGAAAGGCATGTGAGACAGCTGGTCCCACTGCATCTGCGGTCAGGAGACAGAGAGGTGAAGGCTTCTACTCTTCAGTCTAGGATTCCAGCTCTCCAAGTGCTGCCCTGTGCTAAGTAGGTCTTCTTACCTAGGTGTGTCTCCTAGGTGATCCTGTCAAGTTGACAATCAAGATTAGCCATTCCACAAGGCTAAGTAGTAAGACAGGGCCTCCAAATAGCAAGCATTAAAATGACACCAACAGATTCAACATACGATTAGTGTCTCTTGCTGTATTTTAACATGGCAAAGAGGCAAAAAGGCTCCCTTAAGCTTCTTTTAAAAATTATTTATTCTTTTAAAAATTATTTATTCTTGCTGGGCAGTGGTGGCAAGCCACCACTTTTTTTTTCTTGAGACAGGGTTTCTCTGTGTAGCCTTGGCTCTACTGGATCTCACTCTGTAGACCAGGCTGGCCTCGAACTCACAGAGATCCACCTGGCTCAGCCTCCTGAGTGCTGGGATTAAAGGCGTGCACCACTGCCACCTGGCTTTTTTTTTTTAATATAAAATGGGTAGAAATACAGTTTTATTGGAGAAACTCACATCTAAGTTACTTTCAGTTTTTAAGAACTCCTAACAAGCACCCAAGAAGAAAGCACACACAGGTTCAAAGGAACAAGACAAACGGCTGCAGCCACCGCAGGGCCACCACTTAAAAGTGTCACCTCCCTCCTGGGGAAAGGTGTACACTGTGGTTCCTGAACAAGACCTCCTTACTTTACAAGAAGGAACAGCCAAGATCCTGTTTGGAGGTGTATTCAATACAAAATATAAACTACTTTCTGACCCAGATGAGGGGGAAATCCTTTAACACCTCAAGTCTCCTGCAATGAAATCCAGAGGTCTGTTGAATCCGCCTTTTCAATTCATGTACTGCCTGTATTTCCTCTTCTGAGACACGTTTATGGCATAGGCGTTTACAGAGCCATCGACTTTCTTCCCTCTTGTGGAGTCAAAAGAGACAAATCCCATTAATTTAATCAGTTCTAGTTCTTCCTCTGTCCTACCCTCCAGATCTTCCTCAGTGATATGACATTCTTTGCTCTTTATTTCTTTAGTTTCTTTCTTCTCTCAATCTCTTCTTTCTTTCAGTCAAGAAGGGGAAGGAAATGTGGATCTAAGTTGCCTTGGACACCTAGAGCATCTTCAGTGTGGGGATCTTGAGTGGCTCCTTCTGCAATCCCTCTCCCAGGACCTGAACTTTCCTCAGCGCCTTCTGAGATCAGGTGATGTGGACCGGGACCTACGCTCCCCCCCCCTCCCGCCCCCCAGGGCAGCTGTGCCTATGACTGTGGCCCTACTCCTCTGATCACCACAGAAACAACTGGTGGCTCACACCTTTAATCCCAGCACTCGGGAGGCAGAGGCAGGTGGATCTCTGAGTTTGAGGCCAAACTGGTTTACAGAGTGAGTTCCAGGACAGCCAGGACTACACAGAGAAACCCTGTCTCAAAAAACAAACAACAACAACAAAAAAAAAGCAAAAAAAGAAATATTTATTCTTTAACAATTTCATACACACATATAATGTATTTTTATTATATTCACCCCCAGTTAGTCTGTCTCCTACTCGCCAAATCCCTCTCCAGCCTTCACGTTATATTACTATTATTGCTATCACCCACTGAGTTTAATTAAGGGTGTTGACATCAGTGTGGTTGTGGGTTATTGACTGAAGCATGGGCAACTTACCAGTGGTTCTACCACTGAAGAAAAACGATGCCTGCCCCTCCAGGAACTGTAGTAGCTGCTCAGGGAGGACAGGGGCTTCATGAAGCCCCTCCCCATCCATTCGAGAATGTTGCCTGGCTTGATCATGCTCAGGTCATCATGACTGTGGTCAGTTCATGAATGAAATAGCCATATCACATCCACAAGGCAGCATTTCACAGCCCTCCTCCCCCTCCTCCAGCTCACTAGGCAACTCTGACTGGCCTGGAATTTGCTATGCAGACCAGGCTGTTGCTTAAACTCAGAACATCTGCCTCTGCCTCTGCAGAGCAGGAATTGAAGGTATCTGTCACTACACCTGGCTCAAGCTAGTTCTGTACAGACCTGACTCCATTTATGAGGGTTTAAAGCCCCTGACCTAACCATCTCCTGGAAGTCTCTGCTTTCTCTTCTTTTCTCTAAATTATTTTTTTCAAGTTATCACATTAGGAGTTAAATTTTAAGATAGGAAAATTTCAGGGACACACAGCCAGAATGTAGCATTTAATGCCTGTAACAGATAACAGACCCACTAGACTTCCCGGGGTCCAGACCGAGACAGATGGGGTCAGGAACTAGCCCTCTCTGCCGAAGCTGTCTGCAGAGTTCCCATGGATCCGCTAGCTCTTCAAACTGTTGCTGTTGTCTGATTTGTGCCGTCAGAAGTTACTTGAACTCTTTTCAAGGCCTGCAAAGACTTCTTTGTTATTATGTTATCTAGGCCTTTCGGTTGTCATCTTTTTCCATTTTTCTGCTGTTTCTAGTCCAAGATTCTAATACATGCTTTGAAAATAAACACTGGCGGCTGGATCCAGCAGTGTGCACCTGTGATCCCAACTATTTGGAAGGAGGACCCTTTGACCTGGGATTTGAGGTCAGCCTGAGTGGCATGAAACTCTGGCACATTGTTGACGTGCCATTTAGAGCTCACCATAAACATTTTTATTTCAAATTTGGTTTAAAGTGACATTTGTCCTCTCCTTTTAGCACATGAGTTGGAAACACTTATCAGAAAAGATGGCTGCTGTTTCTTAGTTCTCCACTTATTGCTTCTATTCCACATGCAGCACCCATTAGGCAGTTTCTGAGTCCTCCTGTGTTGAAGTGAGGGAAAGAGGAGAGACAAGGGAGCAACAGGATCTCTTTCAAGTGGCTTTTATCTAACGGGATTTATTTCCTTCTAGTACTTCACTTTCAGTGTGGGGATCAAATCTAGGACCCTGTGCATGTTAGGCAAGTGCTCCACCACTGAATTCTATTCTCAAATCTACCACGATTGATTTGATTATGGTATATATAAAGCTGACTGCTTTTTCTTTCCTTTCTTCCCTCTATCTTCTTTATATTCTCATTCTCTCTCCCCCTCTCTTTTTTGAGACAGGGTCTTACTACATAATCTTGGCTGACCAATTTTTATTATTTTTTTGAGAAAGGGTCTTATATAGCCAAGGCTGGCTTTGAACGTAAGTAGCCATAGATGAGTTTGAATTTCTGATCCTCTTGCTTCTATCCCCAGAATTCTGAGAAATTGTGGAATCTTTTGTTTTATTAATAAATAAAGCTCAGAGGTTAGATATTAGGGTATTAATATCCACTGCCTTCCTTTCTACCCTCTCAGATAGAAAAGCCCCATGAATCTTTCTGAGCCCCTCCTTATTTCTCTCTGAGTTTCTCCATCTTCCTCTGAGTTGGCCAGAAAAATTTACGGTTTATTCAGGCCCGCTGAACACGGACTCTACCCTCTGAATCAAGGTTTAATTCCATTGGTGATCTCAAAACAACAACACAAACAAATCTCCTGCAACATTTCCCCCATTTTGTCTAAATAGAAAAGATTTTAACTCGAACATAGTAAAACTATATACAATAGGAACAATTATCAGGGTTGGGGATTTAGCTCAGTGGTAGAGCACTTGCCTAGCAAGCACAAGGCTCTGGATTCGGTCCTCAGCTCTGAAAAAAAAAAAAAGAACAATTATCAAGAAAGAATTACATTCATGATGTCCAATCCATGTGTACTAGGCAAATTCAGAGAAAATACTCCATTGTCTATCCTCTCTTGGTGAGTCCAAAGTTTTGTACCTAATTTACTTTCTATGGTAACTAAGGAAAACTGTAACTGTAACTATCATCAACCGCATCAGAGACCCAAGAAGGATACAGTATTACCTGAGTAAACAAGAGCGCAGAGCAAACAACTTACAAAATTATAGAAACAACAGAGACATCTGGCTGCCTGGGCCATCACCCAAGGTTCCTCTGCAATGCTGGGGCATCCATCTTTGGACTACAGGCCTAGAATATCTGACAGACTTTTCTGTGAAGCGGGAAATTTTGAAGGACTGTCCTACCTTGTCTTGGTAGAGTTCGACAGCTGCCTTCTTTTGTGTCCTGTTTGTCCAATTTAGACAGCATGTTGTCAGCAGTCGAGATAAGAGCAGTTTCTTGCCCAGTGGCTAACTTTGCCATGATGAAAGCAAACTCCACATGGAGGTTCTTCAATGCCCATAATACTTTTTTGAAGCAAATTGATGCTGCCAGGAGCAGATGTGTTTCACTGTCATGAAAAGCCTTATGTTATTAAAGCATTTTAAATTCCATAGTTCTGTAGGTCTCTGAAGTATTTGAAGACCATCAATCTATTTAAAATATATCTGTTTGCCCTTGAAAGCATACCTAATGTGACTATAAGTTTTATTGTTATAGATGACTGCTAATCTTTCTTATTATCCTAAATATATTTCTAGGACTAGAACTTACATTACATTTTTTAAACGAGCTTTTAAATTTAAGGTACAATACCTTAAACAAGAATAAAAACATATATACAGGGCTGGAGAGATGGCTCAGAGGTTAAGAGCACTGCTTGCTCTTCCAAAGGTCCTGAGTTCAATTCCCAGCAACCACATGGTGGCTCACAACCATCTGTAATGAGATCTGGCGCCCTCTTCTGGCCTGCAGGGATGTGTGCAGACAGATTGTATACATAATAAATAAATAAATTAAAAAAAACATATATACGCTGGGCGGTGGTGGCGCACGCCTTTAATCCCAGCACTTGGGAGGCAGAGCCAGGCGGATCTCTGTGAGTTCGAGGCCAGCTTGGGCTACCAAGTGAGTTCCAGGAAAGGCGCAAAGCTACACAGAGAAACCCTGTCTCAAAAAACCAAAAAAAAAAAAAAATATATATATATATATATATACAATATAACAAAAGTAACCTTATATCAATATATAACTTTTGTATCAATATATAAAAATCCATACCAATATAAAATATTTGAGACTAGCAGTTGCTTTTTTTTTAGCTTAAAAGTAGATTCAGTAATCTGCCTTTTTATCCTATCATTTCTATATCCCCACTTTTCTTTTCAGAACAAGATTCCTGAGTTTAAAATCCTTTGCTTAGTTTCCTCCCTGTCCATGACCAATAACAACTTGTAACCAAGCCTCCTGAATGATAACAAACATCCATTGAATGACCCCAAACCACCCACCTTACCTCTTGGGAATGTGGGCATCATGCTCTTCAAATTACTTCCTGTTGTCTGGGGGTGATGACATCTTTGGGGACCCTGAAAAAAAATTGAGATAAAGATCAAGTCCTAGGAGAGATGCCCAGTTTTGGTGTGGTGGAAAAGTGCAAGGCTTATCTGAAGTTCTGGCTAGAGTAGCTATGATGTTGGACCATCTTAGCTTACTGCCTTGAAATTTTCCTGAGCAGTTTGTAGTCCAAAGCTGATCTTTGGTGTTTATCAGCTTAGTGGTATTACAACAATCCAAGTGGATTCATCATTGTCGGGCCCCATCCTCCTTTTGGAGACTTCAAATGTTGCTGCTAGGAATGGTCACTGTTCACTGCAGAAAACTTGAACATTTTAAATGTCATATGCAGCAGATTTCAGAGAGGTTAAAGGACTACAATCTATTAAATATACCCAGGATATGTAAGAGCTTAATTCCTAATATCTGCTTCAGACTCAAGTCTGAAGTCACCTACAGGAAGCTAGATGAAGCTTATTTCTAGAATTAGTACACTATATGACCATTAATATCATGACAGAAAGTTTAAATATATATGCATATATATTAATCTTATGAATTTTGAGATAATATTTATAATTTAAGAAAAGTTTTAAAGAGTCTAAATAAAACCAAGGAATTATGACATTAGTGACAACAGAATAGTCCCTTAATTTTGTTTTTTCTTCTGTCCCCTATCAGGTGGTTCTTCTGACATGAGACAGAGACTTTAGATTTTTCTTTAACAAGCATGCTTGGGTTTAGAGAAGGAGAGAAACATGCTCTAACTCCAAAATCAGCTTTAAATTTTAATTGAGTTGGGATTACAAAAAGGTCATTTGCCTTATATGTCTGTAGAGAACAGCAGAAACAAACATTTGGGAAGATTTATGAAAAAAATTTTTGAGACAGGGTTTCTCTGTGTAGCTTTGGAGCCTTTCCTGGAACTCACTCTGTAGACCAGGCTGGCCTTGAACTCACAGAGATCCACCTGCCTGTCTCTGCCTCCCAAGTGCTGGGATTAAAGGTGTGCACCACAACCACCAGGCTGATTTATGACATTTTTTTTTTCTGTTGGAAATGTGCTATACTATTAAGCCAGTTTCTTTGGACATTTTCTCTGTTTCATCCTTCTTTAGATGTCTTATTTGTCCAGTGGTCTTCAGAGTCTTTAGTTGGATGCTTTTATTCTCCTGGAAAGACAAAAACAAAACCCTGCCCCAATCCTGACACTGTGGAGTTTCCATTTTTGGCAGGTTATATCTGATCAAATGAAAGACATATGCTAGTCTTGTAAGTTAGTTTAGATTGAATACCATGCTCTTTGATGAACCCTCTCCTTTGATGAGGACCTTTGATGAGACCTCTCCTAATCAAGAGGTCTCTCCTGTTTGAATCCAATCTTTATAAATGTTGATGGTATCTATAGCTCATCTTCTGTGGAAACAAAAGCAAACCTCTTTCCCAATGTAACTCATATCCTGGTTTCCATTCTGAGGTCAACACATCTTTGAAGTATACAGGCTGATTTAATTCAGCAGTTTTTTCTACTATCCAATGTCTCTCTGCAGCTGTTGTCTCTTTCTCATGAGCATTTAAAAAACTGAAAGTTAATAGAGCATTGTGCAATCTATTGCTGGGGGTTATTTTTACCCATTTCTGTTAATTAAACATATCTTTTAAAGTGTTATTAGATTTTTCTATAACTGCTTGTCCTGTAGGATTCTGTGGTATACCTGTGATATGCTTTATATTGTAACATGCAAAAAACTGTTTCATTTTACCAGAGACATATGCTGGAGCATTCTCAGTCTTAGTTTGTATAGGTATCCCCATGATGGCCACTACTTCTTTTTTTTTGTTGTTTTTTTTTGAGACAGGGTTTTACTGAGTAGTTTTGGAGCCTGTCCTAGAACTTACTCTGTAGACCAGGCTGGCCTTGAACTCACAGAGATCCTCCTACTTCCTAAGTGCTGAGGTCAAAGGCTTGCACCACCATAACCCAGCTAATTGCCATAACTTCTAACAAATGTATGATTACAGAATCAGCCTTTTCAGAACTCAAAACAGTTGCCCATTGAAATCCTGAATAGGTATCTATGGTATGGTGTACATATTTTAATTTTCCAAACTCCATCAAACGAAACATACCGATTTGCCAAATTTCATTTCTTTGAGTACCCTTTGGGTTACTTCTTGCAGGTAGTTGAGTTTGGTTATACAAAGAACAAGTAGGACATTTTCTTATAATTTCCTTGATTTGTTGCCAAGTGATTGAAAAATCTTTCTTCAAAACTTTGCTATTAACATTGTGTTTCTTATGAAATTCTGAGGCTTCTAGCATTTCCTACCAATAGCTGATCAATTTCATCATTATCTTGTGCTAGAGGGCCTGGTAGGCCTGCATGGGATCTGGATTGTGTTACATATAAGGGGTGATTTGAATTTCTGATTATCTTGTAACTGAATAAATAACAAAGTTAATTCTGAATCATCTGGAATAAGTGCAGTGGTTTCAATATGTAAAACAACACTTTCTGTACATTGAGAGTCAGTAACTATATTGAAAGGTTCTGGAAAATCTAATAATACCATAAGAATAGCATATAATTCTGACTTTTGAATAGAATCGTAAGAGTTTTGAGACACTTTTTCTTAAATTTCCTGACTTACAATATGCCCTTCCTGATTTGTTTGCATTAGTATAGAATGCAAGGGCTCCAGAAATTGGTGCTCCTTGTACCACGTGTGGAAGGACCCAATTAGTTCTTTTTTATAAACTGAGGTATTTTTCTTTTGGGATATTTGCTGCTAATTTCTCTCAGAAAAATTACTGTATTGCCAATGTTCATTTTCTGCCCATAATGAGAAAATTTCAGCATTTGTAAAAGGTACCACAATTTCTTCTGGGTTTATTCCTGTAATTTGATGAAGTCTCAAGTTTCCTTTCAGAATCAATTCAGAAATCTTTTCTACATAGATTTTATTTATTTATTTATATTTTTTACTATGTTTGTGTGGCAAAAACATCCATTCTAAAATATTATCTTTTCTCTGCATAAGAATTCCTGTGGGAGAATGCATAGAAGTAAAATAACCAGAATATAATCAAACTCTGGATCCAAATGATCCACATGTGCATCTTGTAATTTCTTTTCTACCAAAGCCAATTCTCTCCCAGCTTCAGCTGATAATTTTCTTGGACTATTTAAGTTCTTATCACCTTGTAAGGTTTTAAATAAATTACTTAGTTCTTGAGTTGTTAATCCAATTTTGGGCCATAGCCAGTTAATATCTCCAAGCAATTTTTGAACATCATTAAGAGCTCATCATTGATTTATTTTATCTTTTTTTTTGTTTTGTTTTGTTTTTCAAGACAGGGTTTCTCTGTGTAGCTTTGCGTCTTTCCTGGAACTCACTTGGTAGCCCAGGCTGGCCTTAAACTCACAGAGATCCGCCTGCCTCTGCCTCCCGAGTGCTGGCATTAAAGGCATGCACCACCACCGCCTGGATCATAATTGATTTCTACTGATACTTCTGTGATTGAATTTTTTATAAACATATCTTATATTCTAGGAAGTTAATACAATTTCCTCTTGGTATTTTTTCAGGAGCAAATTCCCAACAAGTCAAAATTTTCTTTATTTCTTCAAACATTTTTTCTAAGGTATCTGTGTCTGAATCATCTAGTAAGATATCATCCATATAATGGTAAATGGTAGATTGAGGGAACTATTTATGAATTATTTCCATTCAGGCTTGTACAAAATATTGATACAAGGGAGGGCTATTTAACATCCATTGTGGAAGAACTTTCCACTGATATCTTTTAACAGGCTGGGAATTATTATAAGTAGGCACTGAGAAGGCAAGTTTTTCTGTATCCTGTTCTTGGAAAGGTATAGTGTTGCTGGAGAGCTTCTCTCCAGGTTCCACCAAACCCCGCAGTCCCACAATCCATGTATAAAATAATCACTCAGATGCTTATAATACTTATAAACTGTATGGCTTCTTGCTAACTGTTCTTATATCTTAAATTAACCCATTTTTATAAATCTATACCTTGCCACGTGGCTGGTGGCTTATGGGCGTCTTTACATGCTGCTTGTCCTGGCGGTGGCTGCAGTGTCTCTCCCTCCTTCTTCCTGTTTCCCCAATTCTCCTCTCTCCTTGTCCCGCCTATACTTCCTGCCTGGTCACTGGCCATCAGTGTTTTATTTATATAGAGTGATATCCACAGCAGTATAGTAAAAAGCAGTCTTTTAAATCAATTAGTATAATAGACCATCCTTTAGGTAATAAAGAAGACAAGGGAATTCCAGGCTGTAAAGAGCCCATTGGCTGGATCACCTTGTTAATAACTATCAGATCTACTACCATTCTCCATTTTCCAGATTTCTTTTTAATGATAAATACAGAAGAATTCCAAAGACTGGTTGATTCTTCAATATGTTGAGCATTTAGCTGCTCCTGTACCAGTTGTTCTAGTGCCTGTAATTTTTCTGATGTCAAAGGCCTTTGTTCTACCCAGACAAGTTTGCCACTTAACCATTTTAAAGGCAGGGCTGTTGGTTTCCTTTGAAAGATCAATAGCTGTGGTGCCTTGCTTATGTACAACCTGGGTAGTTGGTGACTGTTCTTGATAATACCTTTTACTATTTCTCTCAGAAGCATTCTTTATTTTATGGTTTGTTTCTGAGATTGGAGGAATGTTAATCTGTGCTTTCCATTGCTGTAACAAATTCATTGCTATGTTTGTCACATATGGCTTTAATTTCCCTACCTGTCCTTATGTCCCTGTACAATCAACCCTCCTTGTGCTTTGTTTTTACCTGAGATAAAGTTCCAATTCCTAGAAGCTGAATAATTACCTCCTGAAGAGGCCAATCTAGATGCCAATACCTTGGCAAAATTATTGCTATATCTGCACCTATGTCTAGCAAACCTTCAATTACAATGCCATTTTCTAGTATCTTTAGCTTTGGTTTTTTAATCATTTATAGAAGTTTGCCAAAATACTTGTTTCATGGTCTGTCCTGAAAATTTTGTTTTGTTTGTTGAAGCTTTTCTGTCATCTAGGGCAGTATGGTTTTTAACAATAGGCATTAGGTCTTTTAATTGCCCGGTGGAGGAGTTTCCTCCATGGTCACAGGAAATGATTGAACCAAATTTTGACATTGGGGCCTGTGAGAGTCCCCCTAAGGTGTTTCCTGATGACAGAAGATTACCTTGCTTGTCCCTTGTTGATTTGTATTCATTATTCCAATGCTGGCCTTTGCTACACCTTCTGCATACTCCAGAAGTCTGGGACCTCTGTTTGGATCATCTCTAGAAAAAATATTGTTTCTAGAAATACCTTGCCTACAATCCCTTTTCAGATGACCTTCCTTACCACAATAAAAACATCCAACCTTTTGATTTTTCAAATCTTTTAGAAATCACTTTTAGAAACTTTTAGAAATCACTTCTATCAAAGCAGCATCATAAATGCGAGATTCAATATCAGCTGTATTTCTAATCCATTCATCTACTGCTGCTGATCATGCCTTTAAAAGCCCAATCGCCTCTTTACATTCTGAATTAGCATTTTCAAAAGCCAAAAACTCAATATTTGTCTGACTTCTGGATCTGATACTGTTCTATTTATAGCTGAAGTCAATCTTTGTAAAATAAATCAGTGAAGGCTTGTTTTGCACCTTGTATAATTTTAATAAATGACTCAGATACCTTTCCTGATTCTTCAGCCTTATCCCAAGCATTTAAAGATGCTAAATGACATAGGGACAAGGTGTGACCATCAAATCCAAACTGTCTTTGCAAATCAGCACATTGGACTTCACCAAGTAGCTGATCTCAGGAAATATTAATGCTTCTAGCCCTATTTCATTGTTCTATAATCCTAGTTCCCTCTGTCCTCCATTATAACTGAGCACCAGCTTCCAATATTGCTGTAGCTAAATCTTTACAGTCTTGGGGGATAATTCTGCTCTGAGATGCTCATGAATTTAACATTTGCTTCACATATGGTGAATGCATACTATATGAAACAAGCACTTCTTTGAATCTCATCAAATCTTACATTACTATAGGGATCCAGTTAACTTCTTACATAACATTCAGGGGTGCCTATCATCTGGTGGTTGTTGTTGTATTTCTAACAACCTTGGGCTGCCCCTGTTCAGTTTTATCATGCAGTGGTACAGAAGGTTCTTGTCTAAATTCCTGTCTGTGTCTGAGTATTTTTCTTATTTTCATTAGTAGGTCTTTCTAAGGCTTGTATTTTATCAGTTAAAATTTTCTTGTTTTCATCAGTATATTGTTGGGGGGTTTTACTCTTTTGGGGGCCTGCCACCCAGCTTCCAAATAAATCACTCACGTAGGCTTATTCTTAATTATGAATGCCCGGCCTTAGCTTGGCTAAGTTTATAGCCAGCTGTCCTTAAATTATCCTGTCTAAGCTGGGCAATGGTGGTGCGTGCCTTCAATCCCAGCATTTGGGAGGCAGAACTAGGAGGATCTCTGTGAGTTCAATACCAGCTTGGTCTACAGCGCGAGATCCAGGACAGGCAACAAAACTACACAGAGAAACCCTGTCTCAAATAAATAAATAAATAAATAAATAAATAAATAAATATCCCATCTCCCTTTTGCCTTTGGGCTTTTCCCATTCTCTTACTTCTGTAAATCTTGCTCTTACTCCATGGCTTGCTGTGCAGCTGGGTGGCTGTCCCCTGGAGTCCTCCTCCTTCTCTGGCTCCTCAATCTCTCCCTCTATTTATTCTCTCTGCCTGGCAGCCCCACCTATCCTTTCTCCTGCCTTGCTATTGGATAGTTCTTTATTAGACCATCAGATGTTTTAGACAGGCAAAGTAATACAGCTTCACAAAGTTAAAATGCAACATAAAAGTAACACATCTTAAAATTCTCTTCTATATTAGAAAGTTTTTTCTAAGGCTTGTATCTTATCAGTCAAATTTTTATTCTTTTCATTGGTAAGTCTTTTTAAGGCTTGTATGACAGTAGTAAGTTTTTCTAAGTTTTATATCTTACCAGTCAAATTTTCATATTTGGTACAGTTATCCGACCACTTTTTTAAAGGATAAAATAAGAATTACCAAACTGATGATTAATGTGATCGACATTATGCCAATCCCAGATACATTTGTTATCCCTTCATTTAATTTTCCCATTTTCAAAGCATCCATTGTAGAACCATACAGAGACCCAACTTTATGGACTGTAATATTTTTGTTAATTCATTTACTTTATGTACATTAGTGTCTTGCCTACATGAATGTCTGTGTGAGGGTGTCAGATCCTCTGCAACTGAAGATACAGTTGTGAGCTGCCATGTGGGTGCTTAGAATTGAACCTGGGTCCTCTGGAAGAGCACCCAGTGCTCTTAACCACTGAGCCATCTTTCCAACTACCTGTACTGTAATGTTTCTCATTCTTAAAATGGAAAAGACTTTTTTTTTAAACCTACTTTCCCTTTTAAGAACTCCCAGGTGTCTCACCAAATCTGCTGCTGCTGACAGCATAGGTGGTGCTGTGGATATCGCTCTGTGTAAATAAAATGCTGATTGGCCAGTGGCCAGGCAGGAAGTATAGGCAGAACAAACAGAGAAGAGAATTCTGGGAAGTAGAAGGCTGAGGCAGGGAGACACTGCCAGCCGCCGCCATGACAAGCAGCATGTGAAGACACTGATAAGCCACAAGCCACATGGCAAGGTATAGATTTATAGAAATGGATTAATTTAAGATATCAGAACAGTTAGCAAGAAACCTTCCATGGCCATACAGTTTTTTGTTTTTTGTTTTTTGTTTTTTCGAGACAGGGTTTCCCTGTGTAGCTTTGCGCCTTTCCTGGAACTCGCTTTGGAGCCCAGGCTGGCCTCGAACTCATAGAGATCCGCCTGCCTCTGCCTCCCGAGTGCTGGGATTAAAGGCGTGTGCCACCACCGCCCAGCAAGTTTTTAAGCAATATAAGTCTTTGTGTTTACTTGGTTGGGTCTGAGCGGCTGTGGGTCCCAGAGATTTGTCCTGACTGTGGGCAAGGCAGGAAACCTCTAGTTACATAAGTGGAACTGTGTATGGATGTATCCAGCTGCAGTAACAATGTTCAGGCAGGCAGGGAGGGGGTGGCAGAGTGCCCAGATTTGGCTGTGAGGTCAGGGGGAGTGGGCAGGGCAGGGTGCCAGCTGAGCTAACTGCATGCTCAGGCCAGGTGTGTGTGTGTGTGTGTGTGTGTGTGTGTGTGTGTGTGTGTGTGTGTGTAGAACATTGTAGCTGCTCACATGCAGTGCAGGGAGGGGGAGTGAGCTGCCTGAAGAATGTAGGGAAATGGGTAGGAATAGCCCATGGCTGGGATGCACAGTGGGAGGGGACCAAGCCACTTGCTGGGAGTGGTGGAAGCTGGCTGCCCAGGGAGCGTGAGGAAGCCATGACTGGCTGTTGCTGCACCTGGGCAGAGAGCACAGGCAGTGTGCAGCCAGGGGAGGGTCTGCAGTGGTGGGGAAGCCAGTGGCGCTCCAAGCCACTTTGGCATGATCTAAGGCAATGCGTTGGATGCCAGATAGTGTGGATTCTTTTATTGTTTTATTAATAAATAAAGTTTGGGGGTCAGATTAGAGTAATAATTTGATATGTCCACAGAGTGATTGAGAAAAAAGATCCCCTACCCTCTCCACCTTCTCAGATCGAAAAGCCCCACAAAACTTTCCAAGCACCTCCTTATTCCTCTAACTCCATCCTCTGAATCAAGGTTTAACTTCATTGGCGGTTTTGGATCAAAAATACAAACAAATTTACTGCAACACTGTGCCAGTGTGCCTGGTTCGTGCCATAGGGATGGGTCTCAGGGCTTTCTGCACGTGAGGTGTAATAGTAGTGTTGCTGACTTCTGGCATCATCTGGGGGATGCCTGTGGGGACTAATCTTGATTACATTAATTGAGATGGGAGGATCTGTTGATCATGGGTAGCACCACTTCTTCTGGCTGGGTATGAGTTATGTAGTGCAGGGAACTGAATAGCATAGGCCTTCATTTACTCTCTGGCTCTGCACTGTGAGTATGATGTGACTAGCTGCTTCGTGCTCCTGCTGCCCTGGCTTCCTTGCGCTGATGGCCTGCACCCTTGAACTGTGAGCCAGACAAACCCTTGCTCCTTTATGTTGCTTCGGTCAGTGTTTCGTCACAGCAACAGGGGAGAGACTAAGACACTGGGCTGTACTCCCAGTCTTAAGTCTGACTGCCTCATTCAGATACTTTCCAGAATTTTCCAAAAGATTTCCCTGCTTCTGCTATTATTATATTTGATACAGGTCAACACATATCTTTGCCTGGTCACTTAAGATGTCCTCCCTCAAGCCAGGCAGTGTGGCATACATCTTTAATCCCAGCACTGGGAGGCAGAAGTGGATGGAGCTCTTTGAGTTTGGGGCCAGCCTCATCTACAAAGTGAGTTCCAGGACAGCCAAGGCTATACACAGAAACTCTGTCTCAAAAAACCATAGTTAATAATTGAATGAATGAATGAGAAGAAAGATTTCCTTCTCAAAGGGCTGGGGATATGGCTCAGTGGTAAGGAGCACTGGACGCTCTTCCAGAGGACCAGGGTTGGATTCTCAGCATCCACACAGAAGCTCAAAGCTTTCTGTAACTTTAGTTATAGGGGGTACAGTGCCCTCTTCTGGCCTCCAAGGGCACTGCATACACATAGTATACAGACATACACATACAGTAATGACTTAGAACAAATCTCTCCCAATATTGGTGTGCATTTGCAGAGTGTTTCTACTGAGGGCTCCTCGCTCAGGAGCAGACAGTGCCGCCATTTGTCTCAGGGAAACCTGGACCCATTTGCAGGGAAAGCAAATGAGGCGCTTGGGTGAGCACTGCTCTGTTGCCTTAGCGGCTTGCTCTGCATACATCAATCTGCTGGGTCCCCTACACTGTGGGGGTCCATTTATCTAGATATCTAAGGTCATTACGTGACCTTTCACTAACCCGGAGATTGGGGGAAATCTTCTTCCCTCTTTGGTCCTCTTATGGAGTCTGATCTAGAGATAGGCAAATCTTCCTCCAAAGAAAGTCTACCCTCTCCTCCCCTTATTCTTTCAGCCGTAGGTCAGCCAAGGGTCCTGGGACACATTTTTTGTTTGTTTTGAACTAGAGTCTCCCTCTGTAGCCTAGGATGGTCTAGAATTAATTAGGTAGCTCAGGCTTTCCTCATATTCATGGCAATCCTCTTGCCTCAACCTCTCAAGTGCTGGGATTACAGGCATGAGCCACCATTCCTGAGGTCCAGGATACATTGCTGCCCACTTTTTGTGCAAACTGCGCCACTGGCACCTCACACTCACTCTGAAATGCAGGATGGTGTTAAATGTCTTGATGCATTTTCACAAGTGATAGAGAAATAGTGTCACTTTATCATCTTGATAGTCTGTATCTTATAATTTGCCTCCTTTTTATTTCCACAAATTTCAGGGAGCAGTCATTTCCTTCCCTGGAATTCACTCTCCTTTGAAGGAAAGAATGATAGATACTCTGAGCATGGATCAACTTATATGTAGACTGTGCTACCTGGCGCTGTAATGACTGTAATATTTAAACAGAAAGAAATGGCCATTTTATAACTGAACCTTCATTGACGGTCAAGGAGGACAGCTACCAGGCATGAGTGGTGATGGTGTTTGTACCATTTCTTTGAGACAAACTAAACAGAGTGAGGACAATCATCCACAGCAGGTGAGGGTATGGTGGTTTGGGGGAGAAGTGCATATTCTAGAACATGTCTTTCTGATGGAATCCAGGCAGGATATATGAGAGAAAATCCTTAAAAACATCTTTGGAATCTCTGTTTTAGGTGTGTTTAATCCATCCCTAAAGGATGCACTTTCCTTGGAAAACAGTCTTTGATAGGAGGGGAAAGAAGACTCTAGTAACCCTTCTTATCACCTGCTGAGATAAGATTTCTGAGAGACTGAACACTTGTGGGCCTCATAGTCAAAATGAGAGTCTACTTATCCAAGACACATGCTGTCCAAATCCAGAGTGCCTAGCAGAATTCAGAGTGAAGGCTGGGAGGAAGGGTACTGAGCTGTGTCTGCATGTGAACTGGAGTAACTTCAGTAGACTCTGGAGATGGAGAATCAACAGAGGTGAAGGGGAAGTGTGTAGTTTGGTACAAAGAATTCTATTTGTTTATTTTTGGGAAAAGATTGTTGTACAGGCTAGACTCTAACTTCTGGACTCTAACAATCCTCCTGCCTCAGTTTCTCAAGTAGCTGAGACTATAGGCACACAACATCAACCTGGATGGTACTAGGAATTGAATTCTAACTGCACTCACTCCCCGTGGTACATGGAGAGGGACATGGTGACCTGACGAATTGCTCAATTTGCACAATGAGCATCAGATAGCACGACAAGAGGCAGAGAAAGCATGTTCTGTAATGTCCTCCTGGGAAACCACAGAAAACAAAACAAATCAGATCTAAGATTTCCTAAGCTTTGAGACTCAAATTCTCACTTACCATAAATGCAACTTAGGAAGGAAAAAGAAAGGACCACCATTTGCTGGTTGAAATCCAAGGTATTGACATAAATCTATTAGAATGAAACATGTCGTGGTTCTCAAAGGCAGACAGGCAGAGGTGTGTGTGTGTGTGTGTGTGTGTGTTACGTGTTTTTAAACAGAGCACCCCAAGAGCCAGTCTGGTACATAGGTCAGATTTCATTTTTCACAAGCTGGGCCATATAAATGTTGGCTATGACTTTCTCAAGCACCAATGTTTGGGGCTTCTCAACATGTTAGAAGGGACAAAAAAGGAACCCCAAACCATTATATGTACACATAGTATTAGTTCCTCTGTCTTGCATGTGAGGTGACCGCTGAAGGACACAGAGGGAGCACTGAGCTAGACCCTCTTCTGATGGCACTGTGACTTTGCTCCTTTCACTAAACAGCTGACACTACTTACAATGTCGGGTGGTTCTGCCAACCTAGTTAGGAATCCAAACCATTCCAGTCTAGGTATTGCATGGTCTGTTCTGACATAATCATTACTGTTCCTCTTCCACAGACAGTTCATCCTTGAGCACTTACCTTATTTCTGCTCTTAAACCAAGTGTTTGGGGGTAGACCTAACATCATGTTCAACTTAAGAAAGAACATGAGACCCAGGTGTATTGTGACCTCAGAGTCCAACTGAAGCATATGTACACAATCTCTTTAGAGGTATCATGTCAAAAAGATACTTGTGCTGAGACTGTTGGGAAAGAACCCCCTTGTTCCCTGGAGCTTCTAGTGGTAAGGATGGATGAAGTCAGGAACTGGAGGCCACTAGCACCTGCAAAGGAAGCCAAGGAAAGGAAAGGCAGAAGTGAGGATGGAAGGACCTGGGTCCTAGAGATGTTGCCTGAACTCTTAAATCAACACGCATTCATCAGAAGTTCCAAGGAATTTTTTTAGTTAGGTTATTCAATGGATATGCCCTTTCAGTTAGGCCAATTAATTATTAAAAATTAATAATTTTTCTATCTTTTAAAGTAAGAAATTCCAATGAATATAAAAAGATTTCTATTGTTTAAATAAAATAACTTTAGGAAGAAAGAGAATGAAAATCATCAAAAAATAAATTTCTGAATAACATATTAATATTTTAAGAATTTGAAATGGGCTGGAGAGATGGTGCAGTGGTTAAGGGCACTGGCTACTCTTCCAGAGACTTAGTTTAAATTCCCAACAACCACATGGTAGCTCACCAATGTCTGTAACTCCAGTCCCAGGGGATCCAACATCCTCTACTGGCCCCTAGAACACCAGGCACACACTTGATACACACACACACACACACACACACACACACACACACACACACATATATATATATGGACAATATATCCATAAACATAAAATAATAAAGAAGGAAAAAAAAGGATTTGAATCATTTAGAATTATATTCAGTTTCAAGTTACAAAATGCCTATCTAACCAGCCTGGTGCCATGAGCCTATAATCATAGCACTTGGAAGGCTGAGACAGGAGAAATATGAGTTAGAGGCCAATCTGGGCTTAGTAGTAAGATACTGTTGAAAAACATAAACCAAACAGCCAACCACACAAGCCCCGCTTCCCAGAAAAAAAAAAAAAAAACCAAACCAATAAGACAAAAATGATAATCTAAAAACAATCTGAAAAGCATTCTTATCAGAATGTGTAGCTTTTTATAGAGCACCTGGCTCAGTCCAGACCCTGGGTTCCATGTCCAGCACTGTGAACAAGCACACTAAAATCAAACAGTGACAAAAAGGGTATCACTTTATCATACAGAAATTTAGAATCAGAGAAGGGGGAAGTGCCAGGGTTGATTTGCCGTCAAGGATCCAGAGTCCTTTTCATGTGGAACTTGGAAATACAGGGGCTAGATAGATAGTCAGTGGTCAAGCAGACTGTTGTTCCTGCAGAAGACCTGGGACTGGTTCCCAGTAACCACACGGCAGCTCACAACCATTATCAACTCCACTTCCACGGGATCTGATGTTCTCTTCCGGCTTCTGCAGGTACCAACTATGCACACATATGGTGTATTTACATAAATGCAGGCAAACCACTTACCCATGTAAGATAACACCTAGGGCATAGATCGGGTAAAGGTGGAACTCCAAGACCTAGAGTGAAGACATTTTTGAGTGGACTGTGACAAATCTGAGAAGCCTAAACTCATAAGTTGCCCTAAGGTTTTTCCCCTCTCCTCTCCCCCCCCCTTTCCTTGTCTTTCTTCCCTGTCTCTCTGCTTCTCTCTCCTCCTTTCCTAACTAATTCTGAAATAGTTTTAAACTCACAATAAATCTCCAAAATAGTACAGAATTCTCAGGTTCCCTTCACCTACTTCTATCCAATGACAGTATCTTATATAACACCAAAGCACCTTGTCAAAACCAGGACACTGACATTGGTACAATATTATTAACCCAAGCACAGAACTTATTAATACTAACCAGTTTTATAATCGTGTGTGTGTGTGTGTGTGTGTGTGTGTGTGTGTGTGCATGCTTCTATAGAATTTTATGGTTTGTGTAGTTTCAATTACCTGATCACAATTAGGATACAAAACTGTCCCATCACCACAAACAAACTCCTGGCTTAACCCCTTTCCTTAAGTATAACCTCTGGCAAGCAATTATCTGTTCTCTATACAATCTTGTCACCTTAAGAATGCTAAATAAGCTGGAACTGTGGCACATGCCTGTGGTCCCAGCATTTTGGAAGTAGCGGCAGGAGGGTCAAGTATTCAAGACCATCTTCAGCTACATAACAAACCTGAGGCCAGCCTGGGCTACAGAAGATCCTGTCTTTAAAAGACCAGGAAAAGAAAAAGCCTGTGACTAGCCAGGCAGTGGTGGTGCATGCATTTAATCCCAGTGCTTGGGGGCAGAGGCAGGTGGATTTCTGTGAATTCAAGGCCAGCCAGAGCTGTTAAACAGAGAAACCTTGTTTCAAAAACAAACAAACAAACAAACAAAAAACAAAAAGAAAAAAGAAAAAGCCCATTAAATAAGTGGAAACATACAAACATACAGTATATAACTTAAAAAAAGTTCCTGAAATCTATCAGAGTTGTTGAAAGTGTTGATATATTGTTCTTCTTTATTATAAAATAATATTCTATTTGCTGAGCTTTGGTTGGTAACTAAGACACTCTCTTTTTTCAGTGTCTGAGGAGACTGGTCTTCCATTGACTGACCTCTTTATTACTTCATCTGAAGTAGTCCTGTCTCACCCAGGGGAAGATAGCTTACTAACAAAAATCCAACCAAACAAAGCCAGCCCTGTGCTGTGTAACAATGCTTTGGTCAATCTCTCTCTCTCTCTCTCTCTCTCTCTCTCTCTCTCTCACACACACACACACACACTCACACAACCTACAAAGGGAGCTACACCATAGCCAAGATGTACACAGGTTGCAACATCTAGGCCTGTGTGGTGCATCTTATGATGTTACTACAATGTTAGCAATGCATTTCTGAAGTATTCCTGTCAGGTGACACGTGGCAGCTGCATTCCAAAATTTTGTAAGAAAATTGAGAATACATGCAGGAGGATTCTAGAAATGCTCCACTAAAAGGAGCAGCACTTAATAGAACACTTCATTTGAGCTGATCGACATGGGAGCACTTACAAGATTTTCTAATGTAACATGGGACTCATACTAAAATGTTAGCTTCCTTTAAGTAGGTTGAAAAGCCACAACTTTTCTGGTATAATTTTTTTGGTAGTGCTGAGGATCTGTCTTATAACCTGACACACATTGGGGAAATTCTCTACCATTCAGCTACATCCCTTGCACAGTTTAAGGGGGAAGAAAAAGGCTGTGGGAGCAGGGAAAATTTTCGCCTGAGGACATTCTTCTAGGATATGGAGAAACACTTTGGTGAAGGTACCATCTGCATTTTTAAAAGAGCTCACTGACATAGTTCCTACATCTGCAGACTACGGGGTGATGGTAGATTTTACCATTGTGTTCTTTGAATTCAAACTACACTAATAGATACCAGAAAACAATGTGTATCCACCAAAACCAAGGTGAATACAGTACTAATGTGGCAATCAGAATGTCTTAATTCCCAGAGTTATTTGGTTGTGGCTATTAATAACAGCAGATTAATTAGATATACTCCTTATTTAAGTAAATTTTGATCTATGGAATCATAAAAACAGCAACTCTGGTAAACACAGATATGACTTGAACCACTTCGGGAGGGATCATGGCCTTTAGCTAGTGTCTGGACATGAAGTATAGTACAGTCCCCCTAGAGACAGACCATGTGACATAGTTGAAAATCTATCGTGTGATTTTTTTTCTTCCCTTTTCTTTCAAAAAGAAGTCAGAAGCTCCCTCCCAATCAAGGGCATGAAGGAAAGAGATTTCCCTTTGAGGAGTCCCTCCATACCGGCAACAAGTATGCTAATGCCTGTGGGTCAGAGGGAGCTTAGGAAGTTATGATTAACCCAGTTTTGGCTCCAGTACGATATAGTGATTCTAGGTAACCAACTGTAGTTACTTCTTTACTTTCTGGGAATTTCTGCTTGTTTTGTGTTTTAGTTATTGTTCTACTACTGTGATAAAACATCATGACTAAGGCAACTTATAAAAGGAAGCATTTAATTGTGGGCTTGCTTACAGTTTCAAAGGATTAGTGCACGGTCATCATGGTGAGGAGTGTGGCAGCAGGCAGGCAGAATGGCACTGGAGCCGTAGCTGAGGGCTCACATCTCATCTACAAGTTGAAGGCAGAGAGAGAGAGACTGATTGGGCCTATCATGGGCTTTTGAAACTTCAAAGCCCACTCCCAGCGACACATTTCCTCCAACAAGGGCACATCTCCTAATACTCTCAAACAGTTCCTCTAACTGAGGATCATGCATTCAACCACACGAGCTGATCGGGACCATTCTCATTCAGGACCACAGCCTGCAAGCCATTCTAATAAACCCCATATACATACATACATACACATATATATATCTTCATTCTCTCAGTTCTGTTTCTCTAGAGGACCAACTACTACAGTCACCAAGCAGTGTGCACAGGAGGTAACAGCAGGGTGCTGGTTCCAGGAATCTTAGACTCTGCTTCCACACTCTTGGAAGACGTCACTGGCAAGCATGTTTAAACTGAACATATGTGACATCACTTTTGTTAAATGGAAGTCTGGTAGAAGGGACACAGTGCTGCTGAACACTAGAAACAGCAGCCCCTTTGTTATCTGTAAGGGAGGAAGAAGACAGAAGTCAGGTCTTGTCCTGCTTCTGCTGCAGCTGTGGGGGTTTAAATGCTGCCCTCAGTCCTGGGCATCTGAATACTTGGGCCTGTTTGGGAAGGCTTGGGAAGTGTGGCCTTGTTGGAAGGGTGTCACTGGAGTTGGGCTTTGCAAATTTAAAGATCTGCGTCATTTCAAATTTGGTCTCTGCTTCCTGCTTGCAGTTTGAGATGTGAGCCCTCAGTGCTCAGTGTCAAGTCTGCCACCTGCTGTCACGCTGCCTGGGAAGCCCAAACCTTCCTCTGTAAGTTACCTTGGTCATGGTGTTTATTACAGCAATAGAAGGAAAACTGATACAGGGAGACTTTGGCAGTTTCTGGATACCTATACAGGCAAGCCAGTTCCGCAGCTGCAGGATCAGGGTGTGTCCTGTGCTCACAAGCTCTGTCTCTGGTAGGGGCAGTGACAGTGGAAGGTGGTGTTGGGCTCCTTGTCTCAGTGTTAGTGTGAATGACAGACTTTGGTTGCAAAACAGCAATAGATCCAACAACAGCAGAAGCTACTCACTCAGCCTCAGTGGCAGTCACGTGGCTCCCATCCTGTAACAGGTCTTTCTTTATATCGCTAGCTCTCTAATAATGACATGGAGACTTTTTATGAATTATGAAAGCTTGGTCTTAGCTTAGTCTTATTCCCAACTAGGTCTTAAAACTTAAATTAATCTGTTCATATTAATTTATGTTCTGCCATGTGGCTCCGTTACCTCTCCTCAGTACCATATGTCTGACTTCCTCTGCATCTGGCTGGCAAATCTCCTGTCTCAGATTCTTTCCCAGAGTTCCTATGTCTCCCCAGAAGTCCTGCCTATCTTCTCCTGCCTAGCTAGTGGCCATTCAGCTTTCTATTAAACCAATCAGAAGGTGCCTTTGGCAGAAGAGGAAGGACAGACACATCTTTACACAGTGTACAAGAAGATTATCCTAACTCTATCCCTTGCCATCTTTTGCTTCTCTAGTACCAAGAGATGGCACTTTCTAGTGCACCGATGTCTTTTCACGTCTGCAGCTCTCCCAACACTTCCTGAAGTCACTTTGCTATATTAAATTTCTGCTGTTTGACTACTTAAGAGCGATTTGTATTTTTAAATGTGAATAGCCAGTGATAAGTGCACGTGGCACTCAGCGGGACTCCATTTTTCCTCTTTCATGCAGATGTCCTGAGTTCTAGACGATGGACTGTGTGTGTGACGTGTGGTATCTGGAGTAAGGTCTTAGGAGTTCTGGTTGTCTGTCTCCTCCCTCCCTGTTAGCTGTCTTAGGCGACAGAGAGCAACAGCATGAATCCCTGCATTACCATGTGGAAGAAACCACTCACCTGCTTCAGCCTCAAGAGTGCTTGCAAGCATTTATCTTACCTGTGGTCAGAAGAGAAGAAATTGTGTAAGTTTTGAATGGTGCCAAATATTTCCTCCAAAATGCAAATAAGGTAACTTATGTGTTAGACAACTGCATGAAAACTTTCCTAAATATTTTAAGAAATCTTTTTATAATGTCTATTTTATAGGGCAAGATACACAATGTGGATATAGAACATTTTTTAGGGAGTTTGTGTGGTGGTATTGTGTTCCCTGAAATATTGTGCACCCTAATAAACTTATCTGGGGTCAGAGACAGAACAGCCACAATATTAAACAGAGGATAGACAGTGGTAGCACATGCCTTTAATCCCAGCACTTGGGAGGCAGAGCTAGGCAGAAATCCATGTGTTCAAGGATACAGCCAAGCATAGTGACTCATCACACCTTTAATCCCAGAAAGCGAGCCTTTAACCCGAGGGAGTGATGGTAGAAAGCAGAAAGGTATATAAGGCGCGAGGACCAGAAACTAGAAGCATTTGGCTGGTTAAGCATTTGGCCTGGTTAAGCTTCAAGCTTTGAGCAGCAGTTCGGCTGAGACCCATTCTGGATGAGGACTAAGAGGCCTCCAGTCTGAGGAAACAAGAGCAGCTGAGGATCCGGCGAGGTGAGGTAGCTGTGGCTTGTTCAAGTTTGAGGTCAGTCTGGGCCTCTCCCCCAAAAAGAGAGCCACTAGCTTAGATTACCTCTTAAATGACTTCCCAGTTTAAGAATCTATAGCTATCCATTTAAGGTAAAGTGAAATTCTTGGTTTTATCTGCTTGTTTTTTGAGACACAGTTTCACTAAGTAGTCTAGGCTGGCCACAGTCTCCCAAATCCTGAGTTACAGGTGTGAGCAATGATGCTAGGCTTGGGAAATAAAATGCTATTAAAATTTTCTGTGATTTCCTGGGTGTGATGGTGCAATTTGAGAGTGGAGGCAGCGAGTCTCCAGGCTGAGGCCAGAATGGACTACTTAGAGAATTCTGTTTCAAACGAAATCCTCGAAGAGAGGGCACTAAAGTCCAGAGGCTGGGAGCGTAGCTCTAACTCAGTGGTAGAACATGTATGTGCTTAGCATGAGAAAGAGCCTATGTCCAGTCCCTATCATCCCCTTCCAAAAGCCAATTTAAATATATGTCATAATAAATAGAATCTTATGCATTATCCTGACTCTGCACGAAGGCAAGGCACAACTTTCAAAAGGCACACCACCAGTCACCCACTCTGGTTTAAAACGTTTGCAATTTGTACGGGGAGTACACATCACTTTTAATCTGTGCTGTCATGTGCCCGTTCTCGCTCCCGTTAAAAAAGAAGCCCCCACCCCGCCCCGAAATGTGCAACCCTCGGTTCACACCCAGTGCACCTGAGAACACCAACTCTGACCAGCGGGGCAGCAGCTGGCGGGCGGCCGCCTCACACTTCCTCTGGCCCCACTTCCAGGCCTTCTTCCTCACAGCCAATGGGAAGCCGGGCTTGCGGCCGCCCCGGCCCCGGCCGCGCGCATGCGCACTCCCCCCGCGTCCCGGGGACGCTTAGGGATCCGTTTCCTTCCCTTTCTTTCCTGGGTCGCGCGGCTCCCCGAACCCTTCCCACCCGGTTCTCGCCGAGGAGCACGTCGCAGGGCCGCACGAGGCGCCGCTCGGGCCCGGGACGCGGCGGCACCCGGATGTGGAGCCGCTCTCGCCCGGCGGGGACTCGGTGGCGGGGCGGAGCGCGGCGGCGTGCGCGGGGGCTGAGGGAAGCGGGCCCCGGGGCCCGGGCGCCGGCCGCTCGCCGGTCGCTAGCGCCGCTGCCCACCGCGGAGCCGGCTCCCGGGCGCCGAGGCCCGAGCGAGCGGCTGGGGGCCGCTGAGGGCCGGCAGCTTGCCTGGCCGCCCGCTGCGCTCGCCGCCGCGCCCGGGCGAGCCTCCCCCGGCCCTCCGCGCTCCCGGCCGGGGGAGAGCGAGGTTTGCTGGCGGCCGTCGCTGTAGCCCGGCCGGGGAGCCCGGGGCAAGCGGCAGAGCCCCCGCCCACGGCCGCTCGCCCTCGGCCTGCAAGCCGCCGCCTGCGAGCCGCCGCGGGCGGGCCTCCAGTGGGAGCGGGGGCCGCGACGGCCACGGCCCGGCCTGGGCGAAGGGCCCCTCGGGGACCGCTCCGCCGCCCCGGTGAGTCGGCCCCACGGCCCGCGGGGCTCGCTGCCGCCCCCGCCGGTGCCCAGAGTGCGGCCCGGGCCCAGCTCCCTCACGGCTCCCCCGCCGGCGGCGGCGCCCACCGCCCGGGCCCCGATGAGTAACTCCCGCAACAACCGGGTGATGGTGGAGGGGGTCGGCGCCCGCGTCGTGCGCGGCCCAGACTGGAAGTGGGGCAAGCAGGACGGCGGCGAGGGCCATGTGGGCACCGTGCGGAGCTTCGAGAGCCCGGAGGAGGTCGTGGTGGTGTGGGACAACGGCACGGCCGCCAACTACCGCTGCTCCGGGGCCTACGACCTGCGCATCCTGGACAGCGCGCCCACCGGTAAGCGGGGCCAGCGGGCCCGGGGCTGCGCGCGTGGGAGGAAGGGGCGAGGCCAGCCGCGGGACGCCTGCCCTTACAGTGCCGGGCCGCGGGAGTGTGAGGTTCCAAACCAGGTAAACCAAGACCCGCAGAACGGACAGATGCCCCTCATCTCCAAAGGATTGGTGGAAGGTTTCCTAGGAAGGACCATCAAGTTTCCTAGACGAAAAGCATCGCAGACAACAGATTTCCTCCGCTTTTGGGGGGGGGGGTGGGAGGCGGGGGGCGGAGAGGCGGAGAGGCTGTCTGTCAATAAGCATTGACATTAATCAGCCATCAAGTGATAACTGTCTGATGGGAGGCTTGCCTTGCCATATGGTGTGTGGAGTTGCCAGGGGCCCTTCCCTTGGTGCCTTCGCTTTGTTGAGCTAGCCTTTTTCCTTCCCGCCAGTGACACAGAATGATTTATGAGTTCAGATGATAAATACCATTTGGGACTGTGAAAATGCATTTTCGACCACATTGTTTAATTATATATGTTTGTAGCACTAGAGCTGTTGAGTTTGTGGGGGGGGGGTGTGTGTGAGTGTGTGTGTGAGTGTGTGTGTGTGTGTGTGTGTGTGTGAGAGAGAGAGAGAGAGAGAGAGAGACTGACTGAGACTTTTTCCAAGGGAAAGACAGACCTAGGAAACGCGGTTCTTTTCTTTTGATTAGCATCCTGTCTGAGTAACACGATGTTAAAATTCTATACGTTCATCCTGAGAATTAATGATCTTCGTGGTTTACTCCATTATAGGGGTCTGTGAGTTATTTACACTATATTTTTTTAATGTGACATACAGAAGAATTGCTCTCACAAAACAAATACGATTTATTTTAATGTTTTTACTTGGATCTATTGTTTTGTTTTGGTTTTGGTTTTTTTCAAGACAGGATTTCTCTATTTAGCCCTGGCTGTCCAGGAACTAGGTGTGTAGACCAGGCTGGCCTCGAACTCACAGAGATCTGTCTTCCTCTGCCTCCCTAAAGACGTGGGCCACCACCGCCAGGCATAGATATGTTCTTGATAATTGTATTCATTTAGGAAGTTCAAATTAAAATTGTATTATGCTTCAGAATTCCTAACTAAGATGCTACTAAGACAGTTTGGCAGAGCCTGATCTTGAAATAGGTGGACAGTCGCTGCTACCAACAGAAAGAAGTTAGCACCAAACAACTCAGTTTTGAACAAGTAATTTATAAACTCTTGTTAAACTTTTAAAGAGAAGGTCTCATGCAGTCCACTGTCTTGGACTTAGTGAGTTGATGAGGCTGGCTCTGCTGATCCTCCTGCCTCAGCCTCCCCAAGTGCTGGGACTACAGGCGTGTGCCACCATACCCAGCTGAAAATAGTGTTTTCTTTTAGCTAGTTTTTATGCACCAAAAGGGATGTATGTGCATAACTCAAAAGGGCAGCCATGTATATTTTTGCAGTTGTAAGCACAGATATGAATGCACTAAAAATACAAACTCTTGACCCTCTTAAATACAAATAGCAATACACTTTTAGTTTTCTGCTCTTTGCCTGTGTGCACAGGGGTGGATTACATCTGGGTGTGCAAATGTGTGGAGGTCAGATGTCAATGTCTGCAGTCTTCCTCAGTCAGTTCTTTACTCTTTGATTCAGGGTCACTCATGGAACCTGGAGCTCACTGATTTGTTAGTAGGGCTGAGTTGTGAGCCTAGGGGTCTTCTTGACATTCTCTCTCCAGCCCTGGGATTGCAGGCACGTGGGAGTCTTGCCTGGCATTTTTTTTTAGCACAGGTACTGAGGATCCCATTTGGGCTGATGTGTCACCTCAGCCCTTTTCTGCACTTGGACTTCTTTCATTTAGTGGTTCATATTGGTGATTGTTCCACGTTTGTACTCTGTGTGGGATGACTTTATTCTTATAGGTGAGCAGTATCCCAGTGGCTGAATGCAGAAGTGTACTTTCCCAGTAGTTTATTGATAGGTATTGATATTTTAGGTCTTCTTACAGTGATACCATAGATGAATCCTACAAATCCTTATACACCTGTCCCATACTTTGCTGCACTAAACTATGCATGCATTAATATTCTCATGGATGTTAACTGATTGCCCTCAAAGATATTTGAAATTACATT
Organism: Peromyscus maniculatus bairdii; assembly: GCF_049852395.1. Classification (NCBI taxonomy): domain Eukaryota; kingdom Metazoa; phylum Chordata; class Mammalia; order Rodentia; family Cricetidae; genus Peromyscus; species Peromyscus maniculatus. Next base: position 1,562,108 of record NC_134870.1, read on the forward strand.
CCCAGCAATTGTATCTGACATATATGCCTGTTGATGCACACTTTAAAGTTTTGTTTTATGCTAGCTCAGTCTGAAGTCTGATCGCAGTGTAATAATTTGGAGGAATTTTTAGGATCAGTGATTGTAGGTTTATTGAGAAATTTAAGTATTGGTTCTAGGGTAGAGGTATTTTTTTCTTCTCAAACATTTATTATTTTCTTTGTGGTGAAAAACTCTGCAGTAGAGCACCAGAAAGTACTCTTCCTATCTTCTGTCATGATGTCACAGGGGCTCATGTCCTGTAGAATGCAGTCTGTTGGTGTGTTACAAAGCTTGGTGTAAAAGCATATGCTTTAAGGGTGACTTTCAGAGCCTTTGTCAGGATGGTCTCACTTACTTACTGATGGAAACAGTTTATCTTGTCACCTAGTTCCTTTGAACACACTGTGTCGGTGCTGGGGATGGAGCCAAGGCCCGTGCTGTGCATTCTGACCCTTAGCAAATGTTTGGAAGCTCTCCTGTGTGCAGGTTCGGTAGTCCTTTAAAGTATTGAGCAAATATAAGCTCTTAGCTCTGGTTTTCTCTCCAATTCTTATAGTGCTCCTTTTGTTTTTTTTGCTTCAAAATATTTAATGAATAATGTCCATTGACATATTTGTACATCATTCTGTAAGATTTACTCTGTTATAATCAATACTTGATATTTATTTACACAATAGTGAAAAATTACAAAATTCATCTTCCACTCTGAAGTAATTTTAGGCTTACAAAAATATTGTATACTAGTAAGGTTTTTCTGGCTTCCACTCAACTCTCTCATTTAATGGTCTTCTTTAACTTTGGACCATGTTTTTTTTTTTTTTTTTTTTGGTTTTTCGAGACAGGGTTTCTCTGTGTAGCTTTGCGCCTTTCCTGGAACTCACTTGGTAGCCCAGGCTGGCCTCGAACTCACAGAGATCCACCTGCCTCTGCCAATCCCGAGTGCTGGGACTAAAGGCGTGCGCCACCACCGCCCGGGCTGGACCATGTTCTTATGCTTTGTCTTTCAGAGGTACCAGCCACTAATCATGTAGACTGTCCCTCAAACTGTTTCCTCATGGTTAAATGCCAGTTAAGCATTTTGTGAAGAGTATAGTAGAAATGGTATTTTGCCCTTTGCAGTATTAGAAGATGCATAATATCAATCAGTCTCATTACTGTTAACTTAGCAGCTTTTCACCTTCTAGTACTTTTTTGGTGTTTTCAAGACAGGATTTCTCTGTGTAGACCTGGCTGTTCTGGAACTCACTCTGTAGACCAGGATGGCCTTGAACTTGGATATCTGCCTTGCTTCTGCCTCCAAGTGCTGGTATTAAAGGGGTGAACCACCACTGCCCGGCTCTTTCTAGTACTTTTGTATTATCAATGCAATACTAATATGAAAGATGTGAATAATATTTTTCATATTATCATGCCAGCACCTTTGACCATATGAAGGCTGCAAAAGTGTCTTCCTTAGGGTTGTTCAAGAACCAAAGTGAGAATTTCTGCCCTAAGGAACTTTATCTTTGAACAGTTCCATATAAAAATGTTCACAGCAGTGTTGGTTGCATATAAAAGCAAAAAAATTAGAAAAAACTTAAAAAGTATGTAAATAAGAGAATGATTAATAATAGTATTTATAATAAATGAGAGAACTGTGCATATTTGAACAGTGGTGTACTAGTAGTACAGGAGAGATGGTAAAGGAATAAAGCTGCAAAAGAAGTCTGGAATGTTGGAGCTGAGGGTGCACATCGGTGGGGGAGCCTTTGTTAGCAGGTACACGGCCCTGGCTTTGATCATCAGGAAGGGGAAACAAGCCCTTTCATATGTTAAAGTGCAAAATACTACTATGGCTTACTTAGAGTATTTTAAAAATTACATTCATTTGTATGTGTGTGTATTTGTGTATGGGCTACAGTAGATGTGGTGGTTCACTCCTTCCCTATGTGGGTCCTGGGAATTGAACCTGGGGATTAAATTGTCAGGCTTTGAGACAGGCATCTGTACTTCCATCTTCCCGACTCTGTTGCAGTGTTTGAATTTATATCCTAGGTTAGTCAGACCTTAAGAAGAGGAACATTTGGTAGGAGTTTGTATTATGTAACTTGGTTCTTAGATACATTTGGCTAATTTGTAGTCACCAAGGAGATTGTGGAAATACATGGGTTATTAGTTGGGGGTTGTGGAGTTTATGATCAGGTAGGTATAGTTGACTTTATCATTTAAATACTGGTTTTAGAGGATTTGGAGGAAGCATATTTTTACTTCAGATTGTCCTATCATCATTGGAGGCAGTACTGTATGATTACCAAGGAGCATGGAGAACGGGAATTAGCATTTTCTCAGTTCCTCTGCTAGTCTTTTTTTTTTTTTTTTTTTCGAGACAGAGTTTCTCTGTGTAGTTTTGCGCCTGTTCTGGCACTCACTTAGTAGCCCAGGCTGGCCTCGAACTCACTGAGATCTGCCTGCCTCTGCCTCCCAAGTGCTGGGATTAAAGGTGTGCGCCACCACCGCCCGGCCTCCCTCTGCTAGTCTTGCATGTGGCAGAGGTGGTGGTGGTCAGCAAAGTCAGGCTTATTCAGACTCTCCCAGTCATTATTGGTCCAAGAGGTTGGAGTGTGTGTGTGGAAACTTTGTGTGCTGGTCTTCTAGCTAAGAATGTTTCTCAAGTCACATGTGGTAAAGCCCCTCAGGTGTTTGTAATCAGTTGTGGGTTTTAAAGGTGATGAGCCAGGATTAAAAGGAAATCTTTAGATTTTTCTTTTCTGAGATTCTCTTCTGGTTCATTTCTACACTATAGGAGAAAGGTATATTGTCCAGGGGGCCTTAGGAGAACAGAGGTTGGGGGAATAAAAGAGAACAGGATGGCAGACCAGGGAAGGATGAAATGCCATTGATATTGCTGCTTAGTAATAGTTAATAACATCTGCATAGGAAGTAGATTTTCCTGTAGATTCTGACTATTTATAAAGACTTCTGTAGAATGACTTTATTTCTGACTTGTAGAACAATTTTTAAGTGAAGTCCATCCAAGGTTTTTTTGGATGGGGGGGGGGGTCTTTGGGAGGTTAGGGATAGAGCCCAGAGTCTTGAGTAATCCATGTATGGTCTCTTCCTATTACTTCCCATCTATTGGGTTCTGCCTTGGTTGCATTGAGAAACTCAGTAAATCAACTTAGTAGACCCTATATTAACATTTCTAACCTTCAGGAAGGAAGCACATAGACCACTCTGGCGTCTTTAGAATGCAGATTCTGGCCGGGCGGTGGTGGCGCATACCTTTAATCCCAGCACTTGGGAGGCAGAGCCAGGCCGATCTTTGTGAGTTCGAGGCTAGCCTGGTCTACAGAGCAAGATCCAGGAAAAGTGCAAAGCTACACAGAGAAACCCTGTCTCAGAAAACAAAACAAAACAAAAAAAAACCAAAAAAAAAAATGCAGATTTTGACTCAGCTGCTCTGATTCTGCAAGAACTAGTTTCTCCCCCTCCCCTTTTTTCTCTACCCTGCCCCGCCTTTCTCTCTGTGTAGGCATGCATGTACCTTTAACACAGCAGGGTAGGAGAGATGACAGGAGCTGATAGGAGAGATGAAGTCTGCTCACTGATTCCCCGTAGTCTCTCCTCTGTCTGTAGTATAGTAGTTCAGAAGTGATCACCACCTGTAATAACCTTCACTGTGAGGAAACTGAATGTAAGATTAAAAAAATTAGAAATGAAATTTGTGGTATAACATAAATTTGCCAGTACTCTTAAAATATTTAGTTGTATTGTCTTTTCTAATGATATTAGTTGGTTATTTAAAATGCATTTCTGTAACACTTGTGTTTTTTTTTTTTTTTTAAAGCTACCCATATTCTCTGTTGCCCAGAGACAGCTGCTTTGGTGTACTGTTAAAAATTTCTCTTTCAGAACTTCTTTTTTTTCCATTCTTGAGATTTTATGGGGTAGATGTTCCTTGATATCTTTGGAGAATTGGTTCTAGGAACTCTTACTGGTTCCAGAATGCAAGGATGCTCAGCTCCCTTGATAAAATAAACATTTGCATCTAAATTATACATCTCCTTCTGTGTACTTTAAGTCATGTCTGGACACCGATGCCTGATAATGCAGTGCTGTGCAAATAGTGGTTATGTTGTGTTACTTAGGGAATAATGACAAGGAGAAGATTGATACATGTTCAGGACACATGCATTTAAATTTTCCTCATATTTGTAAGGATTTAAAAAATATTGTTTTATATATATATATATATATGGATGTTTTGCATACATGTATGTGTCTGTGTATCACTTACGTTCCTGGTGCCCAGAAGAGGGTGTTGGATACCTTGGAACTGATGTTATAGATAGTTGTGAATTGACATATGGATGCTGGGACTTGAACTCCTTTGGAAAAACAGCCAGTATCCTTGTTCCCTGAGCCATATCTCTAGCACCTCTTTTCCCTGATACTACACACACTCTTTCTCTATATGTATGTGTGTGTGTGTGTGTGTGTGTGTAGGTATGGATGTATTTTTGTTTGTTTGTTTTGGCTTTTGAGACAGGATTCTCTGTGTAGCCTTGGCTGTCCTGGAAAACTCACTGGCCTCAGATTCACAGAGATCCTCCTGCCTCTGCCTCCCAAGTACTGGAGTTAAAGGCATTTGCCACCACTGCCTAGCAACACAATATAATTAAAAAAAATTTTTTTAAGGAAGGTCTTATTCTGATTTAGGGTTTAAAGGCACAATCCATCATGGAAGCAAGGAGTGTGATGTGGCTGGTCATCTGATATTTGCATTCTGGAAGCATGTAAAATGAAAACATTTTTTTTCATATATTTTGATCACATTTTTCTCCTTCCCAAACTCCTCCCAGATTGTTCCCACCTTCCTCCCCTCCCAACTTTATGTTCTTTCTCTTTTTTCAAAACAAAACCAAAAAATAAAATTTAAAAAACACGAAAACAAAATTGAAACAGACAAGCTAAATATCAGGAAGACAAAAATGCCCAAACAAAAGAAAATGAAACAGAAAATCCACAAAGCAAAACAACAACAGAACAAAACCATGGCATTTGTTTTGTGTTGGCCAACTACAGCTGGGCATGGGACCAGTCCTGGGTTGTGGTTGGTGTACTCTGACACTCCATAGGAAAAAAATGATTTTCTTTTGCCAGTGGGTATCAGTTGCAAATAGCTTCTTGTTATTGGCCAGAAACCCCCCTCCCCCCCCCAAGCATCACAGGCTATTGCCAAGGCTATTGGTTGCTCTCCACAACCTGATGGTAAGGCCCCATTGTTGAAGACACAACTTACTTATTGAACATGGGGAAACTGAGCTGGTGCCCAACTAGAAGCTTCACCCCTAGAGTGTTCATGGTGTTGGAAAGTACTCTGAATCCTACTGGAGTTGCTAAGTAGTCGTCCATTTTATCCAGCTACAAACTGACATACAGCAGAGACCTGCCTGCGAGACACACCGGTGGGTGCAGTAGTGATGCAACTGTTACGGGATAACCAGCCACCTTTTTTTTTTTTTTTTTTTTAAATTATTATTTAAAGGCCCATTCTGTGAGATGGAACTCATACCTGACACTGCTGAAGTGGCCAAGAACCTGAAACTAGATGGGTCACGGGCCTAGGGGAAAACCTGCAGTTACTCTGTTGAAGGAGCATAACAATAAAATGACTCGTAGACATACTACTATATCCTTATATCAGCGCCTACATCAGAGCAGCTTCTTCTTGCAGTTCATGGGAACTAACACAGAGACCCACAGTTGGACAATGTGCAGAGAGTGAGAGACTTTGGAGCACTCAGTGCTAAAGGATGTCTTTGTTAAACTCCTTCCCATAAGGCTCAGGGATCAGTGTGGAAGAGGAGACAAAGATTAGAGGGATGGATGACTCCAAGGAAACTGTCTTCCAGACACAACAGGACTGATGCACATGTAAAATCAGAGAGAGAGGCAGCATGGACAAGGCCTTTACAGGTTCAAGCCAGATGGAGTCCCACCTATAATCTTTCTGATATTTTTAATCCGTGGCTAGTTGCATTTGTGAATCAGGTTGACTCTACTGTTGTTAAATGCTTTTTTTCTATTGACATGCATGTTTTCTACTTGAGTTGTAAATAATTTAATGTGTTTGTTATAGTAAATAAAAGATTATTTTAATGCATTAAATGTATGCACTTGTAGAGAAGCACATTGCTACTTAGCTTTCCCTTGTGAACAAAGCATATGGTTCATCCTGTTCTTTCGATTTCTTTTTTCCTGTGCTTTGTCTTAGACATTTTTCTAGATTAGCATGTAGACATAGATATTTTAAAGTAGATATATGGCATTTAATAGTTTAAAGAGTTTACATAACTGCTCCCCTTATTATTTCCTTTTATTCTGTCATTGTAAATGATGGTCAGTACATATCTTAAAATATTAATTTTAGTTGTATGTTAATTTGTTAGAGGAATTTTTTGTTAATGACATGACTGATTATTTTTACTGATTTTGAGAGTCTTAGTCTTTTGAGAAGCTAATTTATAGGTGTTACGACAAATGAAAATTTTATTTGGTCATTGTTACCTCCTTTTTTTTTTTTTTTGGAAAATTTTACTATTACTGTTTTTTTCTGGTATGCTGATAGCTGTAAGCATTGCAGCTCGGATGGAAAGGGATCCTGGCAGTCAGGAGCCAAGGAATACCACAAAATCACTGTAAGTGCAGAAGCTTACAGGCTTGCTTCAGGGAAAGGTTTCCCCAATGTAACAACTCTTCTCTGGCAGGGGAGGGTTTCCCCAAAAAAGTTGTTACAGTTCTGCCCTGGTCAGGAGTGTAACAACTCTGCTCTCAAAGTGTTACAGTTCTGTTCTGCTGTGTACCAGCGAAAGATGTTACTTTGCTCCATTCCAAGGAAAGGTCTCACCCAAACCTCATTCAAGAGATTTATTGGGAGGGAAGAATCCAGAAGGGTGGCTGCCCCTGCCATGGTGGAAAAAGGCAGCAGCAAACCGAACAGGCACAGGGTTTATTTATACAGGGCTTCTTAGGGGCAAGGTTTTTCCAGGGAGAATGTGGTGGTATTGTGTTCCTCAAAATATTGTGTACCCTAATAAACTTATCTGGGGTCAGAGAACAGAACAGCCACAATATTAAACATAGAGGTTAGGCAGTGTTAGCACACGCCTTTAATCCTAGCATTCCAGAGGCAGAGATCTGCCTGGATCTCTGTGAGTTCAAAGCCACATTGGAAACAGCCAGGCATGGTGACACACGCCTTTAATCCCAGGAAGTAATGGCAGGAAGCAGCAAGGTATATAAGGTGTGAGGAACAGGAACTAGAGCCTTTGCTAAGCTTTCAGGGTTTTGAGCAGCGCTGTTCAGCTGAGATCCATTTGGATGAGGACACAGAAGCTTCCAGTCTGAGGAAACAGGACCAGCTGAGGAATTGGCGAGGTGAGGAAGCTGTGGCTTGTTCTGCTTCTCTGATCTTCCAGCATTCACCCCAATACCTGGGTTCAGGTTTGATTTTATTAATAAGATCTGTTAAGATTCGTGCTACAGGAGAAGATTTTCAGGGTGGAAGTTGGTCGGATTTCAATCCCCTTGAGCTTGGACAAGCTCAGATTGGCTCAGGGATTGGTTGTTTTTCTGCTCAGGGATTGGTTGGTTTCATGCTCAGTTGGTCAGGGGCAGATTTGGTTCTGGTTTTGGGGCCAAAAGTGTGTTCACTGGCCTTTTTTAGCCTTTTGGTTTTAGTTTCAGGGCCAGTGTGTTTTTCTTTAACTGGCTCTGATTTCAGGGTCAGGGTGGGTTTCTTTGGCGGCCCCTTTACCCTACGATAGCTGTCATTTAATTGACTGAAAAACTGTCGATTTACCCCTACCACCACCCTTTCCACTGCCGCCGTTTGGAAATTTTAGGAAAATTAGTCCCAATTGTTATTCCTTTTTTCTTTCCCATAGGCTGGCCTTGAGAGATCCATCTGCCTCTGCTTCCTGAATATGATCCTTCATATGCTTCAGAATTTACCCTTATTACATTAAACTTCAAGGATGGATTCTAACTTAGTGGCAGAGTGTCTGCTTAGCATATGTGAAGTCCAGGTTTCAACCCCTAGCACTAACAGAACAAAACAGAGAACCCCAAACCAAACAATAAAAGCATTAAACTTCACAGCTATGTCACTGATAATTAACTGGATTTTAAATTTTGGTATTGAGCTAGGTCTAGTGGCATGTGCCTGTACTCCCAGCTACTCAGGAGACTGAGGCAAGAGGTGTACTTAATTAAGGCTTGAAATTGGAGATCAGCTTGGGCAGCATAGCAACATGCTATCTCAACAAACAAAAAATGAAATTTTAGTACTTTGTTTTACTGTCTCATTCATAGCTCTCCCTTTCTTTTTTACTTTGGAGAAGTTCTTTCCCCTTTAAAAAAAAAGTAAATACTTTGAGTCTTACAGATCCAAAAATTGTTTTATATTATTGCCTTATTCCTCTCTTAAACCTGAATGATAATTCTAGGTTCAAAACTCTTTCCTCTCAAAAGTGTCTTCCATTCTAGCATTTAGTGTTGAAGGTGAGATATACTAATGTAAGCTAGTACATATTGTGATTATTGATAAACCTGATGAAATACTGCTAGAACTTTTGATTTTCCTGTGTGTATATGCATACACACATAACAGGTAGTTTATTATATAGAATTATTTAATATGAGGCATCAGATCCTCCATCTTGAGCTGTCTAGCCTTTACTATTAGGATAGTACTGGGGTCCTTAATCTTTCACATTTTCTGTGTTTCAGACACATTAATTCCAATTTGTTACACTGGAAGATGGAAAGACCATTGCTCATGGACTGGCAGAGTTAACCTCACCAGTGCTCACGGACTGGCAGAATTAATATGAAAACAGTTGTATTACCAAAAACAATCTACAGATTGGGTGCATTCCCATCAAAATTATGAAAGCATTATTTATTGGAAAAAAATCCTATACTTCATATGGAAGCATGAAGAGTCAGTCTT